>NC_080738.1:15172336-15232336 GCF_019097595.1 Hemibagrus wyckioides | reverse complement strand
ATCACCTGTGATGATCAGAAGACGTTTAATAAAAATCTGTTGAATATTAAATCACCACTAGGCGGCACTGTTGTATACACTGAGCTACTGTAAGAGCAGATCTTGATTTTAACTCCCTGAACATAACAGCCATGCATCCATTTTCTATACCCCTATGGGTATGGGTTTACTCTGGGTACTCCGGTTTCCTCACACTGTCACATTAGGTTGATTGGTAATTCTAAATTGCCCATGAGTGTGTGTGGTTGTCTGTCTATATGTGTGGCCCTGTGATGGACTGGTGACCTGTCCAGGGTGTACCCCTGCCTTTCACCCAATGTGTACTGGGATAGACTCCAGCAGATCCCCGTGACCCTAATTAAGAATATAGAAAGTGGATGGATGCATGATTTCTATTACCACTCATGTTTCTGCTATTTGTAATTGGTCATATTTGTTAAATCAATCTCTTATTGAGAAAAGGACTGTCAGAGGTCAAGGCTGTGTGTGTGTGTGTCTGTATAATGAACCTGGATGTTTATTTTAACTCTGCTGACAGTGCATTTAGGATTTCATGCTCGGCTAAATGTACATCCTCACACACACACACACACACACACGCAGTGCCACCCACTACAGTAAGCAGGCACCTGCATTACCCACACCTGTGTGTTTGTGTGGTAATGAAGCGGCACAAGGCACCATGCAAAATCCCTCTCTCTCCTCCATCTCCCACTCTTCCCTCTATTTCCTCCATCTACCTCTTTCTCTCCTTTTTCTTCTACTCTCTCTTTCTTCTTTCCATTTCCCATGCATTTCTCTCTCTCTCTCCTCCGGATCCCAGTCATCCCGCTTTGTCCTCCATCTCTGACTCTCTCTCCTCCATCTCCAGTCATCACTCTCTCACTTCTATCACTATCCTATGTCTTTCCTCTGTCTCCTATTCTCTCTCTCTCTCTCTCTCTCTCTCTCTCTCCCCTCCATCTCCCAGTCATCACCCTCCACCTCCATCATTAGCCCATGTCTCTCCTCAGCTAGCTAGCTCTTCACAATGTTAGCACAATGTTTTCTTAACTTCGATTCTTTTCTTCTGCAGTAACTCCGGTTTATTTGGCCAGGGAAGCGCTGCATTCAACAACACATCATAATTCATTCATTCATTTCCTATTTCCAAATGAAAAATGTCTGCTCATGCTTGGAATTTTTTACTAGGGAACTAAGGGAAGCGTTCCTTAGAGTTTAGCTAATGAAGTAAAATCACAATGGCTGCTCACAGCAACTAAATTTACGTTACAAGCATTTGTTGTCGAATCAACATACAGATATCCGTTTGTTAAATCTATAACATTGCTGTTTTCAGGGAGAAACAAACATGGTTATCACAGGTCGCTAACAGAAGACGAACATGAAGGTGGCCATTTTGCCCTTTGAGCTCCAACTTCCTACATTTAAAGTCAGTAGAAAGCAGCATTTGCATGCAAAGTGTGTGTATATTGACACAGGTAGTGTTAGCACACAGTGTGTGTGTGTGTGTAGCGTTATTGTTGGTGGTGTGTTAATAAGGTGTTAATCCTCTCGTTACCTGCTGTGACCTGTTTATTGTGGAATAGCGCAGTGCTAAGCTCTTAATTACACGCTACCTGGAGCTGCACTTCTCCGGCCTCGTCATCATCCATTCATCCTGCTTACAAAAGGAATATTCTCTCTCTCTCTCTCTCTCTCTCTCTCTCTCTCTCTCCTGTCTTGAGGTTCCCTGACATCCCATTCAGTTTCCTCCATCCTTCATTGCTTAGTAACGATTACTCTTTGCCTCCCTTTTTTTAACTGCTAATATTTCTCTCTTTTTCTGTTTGTCTTCATCCCTCTTTTCCCCTCTCTATCTCTCTCTCTTTCTCTCTCTCTCTCAACCTTTTAATGTGTCATTATTTTCTTTTGGTACTATTTTAGGTCTGTTTTCTCCCTTTTTTTTGTAATTCTTTTCCTCTCTAACTCTCACTTTTATTCATTATTCGTCATTATGTCCCGCTATCCTTTTTTCATTTCTGTCAAGACAGACAGAAGAGACAGATAATGACAGGGAGAGAGAGAGAAAGAGAGAAAGAATGAGAGAAATAGAACAAAAGTGAGAAAATAGAAGGGAGGGAGAGAAAGAGGGTGAGACTGACAGACAGATATACAGATAGGTCATACATCAAGAGAGTAAAACAGTCTCACTCTATTTCTGTCTCCCCATCTTTTTGTCTGTCTCACTCTATTTTCAACTCATCATCTGTCTTTCACTTCTGTCTCTCTCTGTTTGTCTTTCATTTGCCCTCTATCCTTCTTTCACTTCTATCTCGCTGTCTTTCTGTGTCTTTCACAGGAAAGGTAAAAGAGACACAGAGGGACAGACAGAAGAGTAACAATAACAGAGAGAGAGAGAGAGAGAGAGAGAGAGGAAGGTATAGAATGAAAGAATGAGAGAAACACAGAAAAAAGAGGGTGAGACAGACAGACAGAACACACAGATATCTATATACAGAGAGATGACACATCAAGAGAGTAAAACTGTCTCACGCTGTTTCCATCTCCCCATCTCTCAGTCTGTCTCACTCTATTTCCATCTCATCATCTGTCTTTCACTTTCTCTATGTCTGTTAGTCTGTTTGTCTTTCATTTTCCCATCCCAGTCTTTTTTCTTTTTTAAACCTCTCTATCTGCCTATCTGTCTGTATTTTCCTTTCTGTTCATCTCTCTTTTTCTTCCTACTTCTCCATCTACAGCGTTCTCTCTGTTTCTCTTAGTTGTCTCACTCTCTGTATCATCTATTCTTTACTTTTATTCTGTCTTGATTTTAGCCTTCTCTTTCGCTTCTTCTCTTTAGTTATCTTTTTCTGATATCTTTTCTCTCTCTCTCTCTCTCTCTCTCTCTCTCTCTCTCAGTCTAATCACAGTAGGTGTGAGGTGTGATGTGTACCTTAACCTGTACAGATTGAAGAGGACAGACAGATTGTCACACTGTTACCTGTATAAACCTCACTTTGCTGTGTTCAGGAGGTGGAGAAACAGCGGCTTTCCTCATTAAGCATCACCGTTGCTGATTCTCCTTAATAATCCCCTGCGGTTTCGCCCCGAGGAGGCCGTCAGATTCTTGTCTTTCAGCTCTAAAGAAACAATTATTCCTCTTAAGGTGGCAGATGCTGCTACTTATTTGTTTACACTCAAGTCCAATTATGTTTTAGAGCTATTTTAATTTACTGTACAGTGAATGTGAATTTAATCACAATTTAGATAGATAGATAGATAGATAGATAGATAGATAGATAGATAGATAGATAGATAGATAGATAGATAGATAGATAGATACTTTATTCATCCCAGTGGGAAATTTACAACTTCCAGCAGTATCCACAAGCATAGGTAATAAATAAAAAATAAGATAGGAATATAACAAAAAAAATACTATGTTTAATATTTAAGGTTTAATAAATAATTAGGCTTAATTAATTCAATTAATAACATATTAATCCATAACTGGTGTTTGGGAAATAGTTGAATTATTAGGATTAATAGTTTAATACCAGAGTGCCTCTGAATTCTCAAATCTGATTGGTCAGATGGTGTTCTATCAAATTCAAATCCAATTATTATAAAGAATTTGTCAATTTTATGAGGTATGACATGCAGCGAAATGCCTTTTATGACAATCTGTGCTTTTAAAAAAAAGAGGCAAAAATATGTGGCATAAATGAAAATAATATTCAGTTCAATTCAGTTTTATTTGTAGAGCGCTTTTAACAATGAAGATTGTCTCAAAGCAGCTTTACAGAGCATAGTGCAAATGTCCTAGATGTTAGACAAAATCATCCCTATAGTGAGCAAGCCTGAGGTGACTATGGCGAGGAAAAACTTCCTTAGATGGTATGAAGAATTAAGCTTGAGAGGAACCAGACTCAAAAGGGAACCTCATCCTCACTTGGGCGACAACGGAGAGTGTGATTATAAATTATTTTAAACACTGAAGTGTGTATAATGTTAGTGTGTGTATTAATTAGGAGGTTGTTGTCGTCCACAAAGTCCACTTAGGGTCAGCAGCGTTGCTTTGATAGACCCAAATCCTCATGAAGCAGAATCCAGCTGAGGTTGGTCCATCTCTGGATGCCTCAGGGTTGACCTCTGTCTACTGGAACTGGCACAATCTCCAGATGGGTAGAAAAAGGAACAGCTGGAAGGGAATTAGCGTAGCTGCTGTTCATAATATTAGCAGAACTAGATGATAATGTGCATTTGATCAGATGTACTGGAGTGCGAGGTTATATAGGATGTATTAAGTGTATGCCAGGCTACAGAGATATGTCTTTAGCCTACTTTTAAACTAGGAGACTGTGTCTGAGACCCGAACACTGTCAGGAAGGCTATTCCAAAGGAGTAGGAGCTAAATACGAAAACGCTCTACACCCTTTATGTAGACTTTGATATTCTGGGAACTACCAGAAGTCCGGGGTTTTGTGATCTTAAGGAGTGTATGTTAAAAAAAAATAAAAAAATAAAAAATAAAAAAAATGGAATTAGCTGTATAAGGAAAAATAAATAATGAAAAATATAGCATAGAAATGCACTACAATATCTGCTGTGATGTGAGTAATAACAGAGAATAACTCTGCATTGACATTAAAAGAAACAGATAAATAAATAGATAAATATTTGAAGTGATGTTCATTAATTCTTTTTCAAATTGCTGCGGTGTAAAAGAAATAAATCTCCTTGGGAAACCAACTTAAACTGCAGCGATGACATTAACTTCACTTCATATCACTGATTAGTTTCCTCTAACACAACGTCCCTACGTGTTTTATTCCTTCTGTAATGATTTTGAGAAAGGAAGGAATTCGATTTCCTCCACATGATTTCTAAAACGTTTCACAGGAGAGCTTGTGGATCGATTAAAGTCACAAATGAACGCTGCACTTTATTTAGACACAAGAAGATATAAAGCGAATATAAAAGTTAAGGGATAAAGAGAGAGAGAGAGAGAGAAATCTGTGCTCTGTTTTACTCAGAAGGTATGAGAAAGATTAAATCTGAATATCTGGGATGCGAGTAGCATGATGCGTAATGTGCGCAAGAGCACAGCATCGTCACTATGGTGGTTAACACTGATTAACTCTCATCTGATTAACACTGTGTACACTCGCTTTATCTGTGATAACATGAAACCCAGAGACAGCCTGAGACAAGCTTGAGATGTTCACCAGAGATTAGACTGGAGGGGAGAGCCGGGAATGGAGGATACGCTGAACTGAGAAGGGGGGGGGGGCTAGGGAGAGAGAGAAAGAGACAGCGAGTGAGTGAGGGGGGGACTAGGGAGAGAGAGAGAGAGAGAGAGAGTGAGTGAGGGGGGGACTAGGGAGAGAGAGAGAGAGAGAGAGTGAATGAGGGGGGACTAGGGAGAGAGAGAGAGAGAGAGAGAGAGAGAGAGAGAGAGAGGTCAGTGATAAAGTCACAACACTTTTCCTGAAGCTTTTAATAAAATATCTGATCGTTGAAGTGAAACAAAAGATGTCCACCAACATCCAAGCACTCAGGACTAGCCCTGCCTGTCTCTACTTGTCTGTCTCTCTCGCTGCTTTACTGAGCTTTAGGTTGCCTTTAGGTTCTCCTTAAAGCATCTGTGGAAAGTGTTCACAATTTTATAACTCATTGGGAATATCTTCCAACAAGGGATAATCTATTAAGTCCCTAATTATCTCCGTTACTGTGATTTAAAAGACCCGTTTATTAAGATACAGATAAACACATCGATTCATTACTAACACTCTAACTGGTTCATTTTAATCATGTAAAATATGTTAGGAAGGAAGGAAGGAAGGAAGGTGAGTGAGTGAGAAAGGAAGGAAGGAAGGAAGGAAGGAAGGTGAGTGAGTGAGAAAGGAAGGAAGGAAGGAAGGAAGGAAGGTGAGTGAGAAAGGAAGGAAGGAAGGAAGGAAGGAAGGTGAGTGAGAAAGGAAGGAAGGAAGGAAGGTGAGTGAGAAAGGAAGGAAGGAAGGAAGGAAGGAAGGTGAGTGAGAAAGGAAGGAAGGAAGGAAGGTGAGTGAGAAAGGTGAGAAAGAAAGAAAGAAAGAAAGAAAGAAAGTAAGAAAGAAAGAAAGAAAGAAAGAAAAAGAAAGAAAGAAAGAAAGATGAGTGAGTGAGAGAGACAGAAAGACAGACAGAAAGAAAGAAAGAAAGAAAGGTGAGTGAGTGAGAGAGACAGAAAGACAGACAGAAAGAAAAAAGAAAGAAAGAAAGAAAGAAAGAAAGAAAGAAAGAAAGAAAGGTGAGTGAGTGAGAGAGACAAAGACAGACAGAAAGAAAAAAGAAAGAAAGGTGAGTGAGTGAGAGAGACAGAAAGACAGACAGAAAGAAAGAAAAAAGAAAGAAAGAAAGAAGAAAGACAGACAGAAAGACAGAAGAAAGAAAGAAAAAGAAAGAAAGAAAGAAAGAAAGAAAGAAAAGTGAGTGAGAGAGACAGAAAGAAAGAAAGAAAGAAAGAAAGAAAGAATGAATGAATGAATGAATGAATGAATGAATGAATGAATGAATGTACTATTTATCTTTGATGATTAATAAAATAGTTTCATGTTGAAAAGTGACTCCTTCAGCAGTCTCTCCCTGATCGTTAACAATAACACACGGCTAATCACAGCCATCTGGGAGCTCATTTACGCGGAAGAGGTCAGATAGCGTTCTTCCCCATGTACAATGTCGCACTAGCAGAAAGATGTTTTCCGGCTTCAAATGTTTAAGCAGGAAGCACATATTCCCCTTCATTCATTCATCCTGGGTCATTGCTGTCATGAATACAGGATGAGTGGGCGGAAGTGGGCGGAAATGAGAAGGTAATAAACTATGAGGGTGAAAATATGTGGGGAAAAGCTATTTGATAAAAGATACTTAACATTATATTGCTGCATGTAATGCTGATAAATCATTCAAGTTCGACTTTTCTTCATCATTCAGTATCATCATTCATTCCAATATTCCAATGACCATACCTTTAATTTAAATCTTAATTTGACCATTTAATTATTAAATAGCTTTATTACTTTGATTAAATATATACAGTATCTTGTTTTTCAGTTCTACATCTACAAGGAGATGATAGTACAGATATGGAGAAAGTAACAGAAACATGCATTACAAGGAAAAGATTAGCAATAAAAACCCTGATAAGAGCTGAGCAGTTCTGTCGAAACGGATGTGGAGGTGAGAATGTAGTTGAACAGAAAGACATTGTTTAAGGATTATAGAAAAGCAGTTTGTTATTGTTGTACTTTGTTTCAGGTTACAGTCACGGCCCGATTACGGGACGATAAAGCGGTTCATGATGATGAGTGATCGAGTGAGATGTGCTGGGGTAACTTCATCGAGTTGCATTTACAGCTAAGGCCAAAAGTGTAGCTACACCTAGGCTAAAGATATTTACACTCAGATTCTGTGTTAGCATTCATTTCTCCTGATGACTCTTCAGGCTCAGTGTTTTTGTAACTTGTGATGCTATTTACTGCCACTACCATGTTTCAGAGCCGGTGGATTAAAAGCTTATGAATAATACAGATCATTATAGCCGAGCGGTTCTGACCAGAGAACACTCCTACAAAATCTTTAAGCCAGTCTTGTAGTAGAAGTTTCTTCTTTCAGCCCCTAACAAGGTAAGTTAAGTTGCCTTTCTTTGTCACATATACATTACTGCACTTTCTTCGCATATCCGACTGTGGTCAGAGCGCAGGGTCAGCCATGATGCAACACCTCTGGAGCAGGGTGGGTTGAGGGCCTTGCTCAAGGGCCCAATAATGGCAGCTTGGTGGTGCTGGTCAACAACCCAGAGCTTTAACCACTTAAGCCACCACCACCCCAGTACTCTGAATGGTAGATGTCCATACTTTGGAACCTGATGCCTCAAACTCCTTCACCAATTCCCTTGTTGTTCTCTTGTGGACCAAAGTTCATTCATCCCTGGGAGTTCCTCCTTTCTGATGGATGCAGTATCTGTGTGAACTCAAGATGTTTCTACTTGCATACTATTGTTGGTACAGATACCTGTGATGCTTTCAGATGTTTGAAAATTGCTCCTAAGGAGGATCTAGACTTGTGGAGGTTCACACAGGTTGCATAGATTTTATCATCAGGTACAGCTACTAACTCCTAATTTTGAAAGTCGGCCAATCAGAAGCTTCTAAAAGTCATTACATGAATTTCTGACTTGAATTTCGATGTAATGAATTAAAGCTGAACGAAATCTGTCTCAAATTGTCTCGAGAGTGACATGAAAATCTCAGCTGTGATATGTATTCAGCCCAGATGTTCTCTGGGCAGTTATTGGTTCTAGCTTTCTGAAATCCTTTGAAGAAAAACCCATTGTCGCAATGTTCTGCAGTTGTTTTTCCTCAGTGATGAAACCTGACTCGGATGGAAGATTTCTAAAGAGTATTTTATTTCTTACTTACACACCATGTCCAAGGTGCTGTGATGGTTACAGCAAAGTTACTATTACCACCTCAAACGCTGATTTTTCCTATATTGTATATTAATAACGAACGATACATCATAGTTTTTATCCGGTTACAGTTACGCTTAGTGCTGTAGAAGTCTCATATTAGAAAATGTTTCCCTTTTGGTAAAAATTTAGCATACATTACAGTAGTGAGTGGAAGCTGAAGTGTGTAAACATTATTATAATCCACAGTCTAGTGTTCCTTCCATCCTCCACCCTCCTCCTCCTGATTTAACACTGACCGCGTATTGACCCCATGCCAAAAAGTCTCCGATATTTAAAGATCCACATGCAAGCATTGTGTGTTCACGGGTCATTACACTAAGCTTGCTCTTATTACTAAACCTTATGTACTTTTTAAGCAGATCGGATTCCCGGAAACCAGGAAGAGCGATGAGGATTAAAGTGCGGTGATGACAGCTTCTGGCACTATGCAAACTCTACAGATTAACACCTCAGTGTGAAAGAAAAACACACGGGAATTTGCTTTACATGAGTGAGGTACAGTGATTTACATGAACACACAAGCAAATAGTAAGAATTTCCCCTAATGCAACTGTTTCTGAGGCACTACGTTGTAAATAACGGCATGTTAGCAAACGCCAATGTCTCAAATATAGCTCATTTTCCTTTTATATAATTATAATATGCTAAATATACACACTAATTAAATTGATTTTAAGGCATGTTCAGTCTTCATTTTCTTATTCTTTTGGCATAAATGAATTAAATAAATCAAGGAAATAAACAATAAAACAAGACTTGATGCGTTTAATAATCATATATCGGGTTTAGCACGGAACATTCGATTCATTTGAAGATTCGCTAACTTTGTCACTTTGTTTGTAGATCTTTTTTGTTTTGACGCCGAAAAAAAAAATAAAAATAACAAGCTCTGGGATTTGTGTTATCTGCTATTAGTTCACAGAGAGTCTTTGTAAAGGCCGGCGCTAAGCGTGGGACAAACTTGTGGAAATCCTCTTAAGAGGACGAGCGTAGAGACAATAGAAGACAAAAGGACAAAAAAGAGGATTATTTGGTAAATCTGGAGGACCTCTTCCTCTCTTAATTCGGAGCGCTGCACTCGAATTAACTGGAGAAAAATGCTCGAGTCTCATCGCCGACTGATTTCTAGTAGTTTCTTAGTCATACGCTATAGGTTTCAAATAGAATTATTTGATGGAATTATAATTATTATAATGGAATTAACCTCCTACAACTTGGCATCCACATACGTGGACATCACATTTTTTGGTTGTATGCACCATAATACTTAATTATTTGTAACTGGAACCTGTTGTTCAAAAAAGAAGTGGCTTCATGTTCAAAGATAATATCTGGTTATTATATTTATTGGTTCCTCCTAACCCCAAATAGGTAGAAGAAATCTAAAATGCAAGCTCAGGTCTTAGGAGGTTAAAATAAATAGTGAGTTTGGTATTATCAGAAACCAGATAAAAAACCAGATAAAAATCGTTTAATACTATGTAGAAACCACACAATGAATTTGTTTTTCTTTTAAGGTCTATTACTGTCAGGAATGTTTTGAAAGTAGATTGGAGATGTGATACAGGAATTTGACTCATTTTTACCTGAATGTGTGTATTGCTCTGTGTCTCAACGTCCCGTACACTGCAAGTCTGAGGGTCAGACCGTGAGTCACATCCATAGGGGTTTTCCTACTATGGCGATATATCACATAGCGTCTGTCAGTGGATGGACAAATCAACATGAAACTGTAGCAATGGAGAAGAAGAAAAAATAAAACAACAGAAAAGATTGGGAATAGAGAAAGTCAGATGAGGAGGAAAAAAGAATGAAAAATACGTGTGTGTGTGTGTAAAGTTTACAGACACAGATAAAGCAGCTCCTTTACATTTCCTGACCTGAAAGATGGAGGGTTTTGGTTTCTTTGTAACGTGATACACGGAGTTTAATATCAAGCCGATGAGGATACGTCTGTTTATAAATAAACTGATAGCAGAAACGTGTTTGTTGGATGGTTCATGACATGGACGGTGACTATAAATAGAAGAATGTCGCGTGGTGGCAAAATATAATGTGGTATAAAAGGAATAAAACACGTTGAGGCATGGAAAATGATCAACTTTAGTGTGATCAGGTGCGCTTCATACCACGTCCTTGCTATAACGAGACCTAAACGTAGTCACACTCTCACTTGGAAATTTGTGCAACATCAAACAAGTGTGCTGATTTATCTCTAAGCAACAACTCCATTATTATCTCCGCAGGTTTCAGCAGATAACAGTCCATCCCTCTCTGTCTATCTATCCGACTCTCGCGCCATGTAATATAAACAATCATTTCTGCAGCAGAACCTTTAATTTCAGAACTGCTTCCTTTCAGGCGTTCCTCCTTTCTCTCGGCAGACTGAGGAAATGACGGGACCCCCGCAGTGTGCAGGACAAGAGGGCAAGCGCTCCCTGCTAGTTTTAGGAAACTAGTCATCCTAACGGGACAAAGCTGGACTTTTTTTCACACTGAAAGGTGAACCCAGCGTGCCAAGAACAACTCTGTTGTGAGATTCATGTGCTGCGGCAAAAATAAATCGGAATCAAAGGGGAAAACTAGCCGGGTTTTTGTCTACTACTTGTAGAAGACACACAAAAAGAGGTTAAATCGGTCATTCAGGCGCGGCCCTTGAGGTACTACAGATCTAAATAATGACACACAGGATTTAAAAGCATTGTGTGTTTAAGTTGAGACTAACTGTTAGATACAGAGGTCTTTCGAATTATCGATTCTGATTGGTCGGAAGGTATTGGTTAATTTTCTGTAACAGAAGCTCTGACAGTGCTATAAACAATTTGCATGTGTATATTAATGCACTTGTTCTTGTACATTATTTTTTACCATACCACTGACTCAGGGACTTGGTATGGTAGAAGCTCCTTTTGGTATGTTTTTGGTAGGGTACATTTATTTAACGTTTGTGGAAGGAGTTTCCCGTGTCAGAGCTTTGGTAGAGATGCAACTGTTTCCAACACTGGGAGAAGTCAAGTCTCCAGGATGGAGGACTCTCTGAGGTGATGAGTCAGAAATAGGGCTCTGGTAGGAACTTTGGCTTGTGTAGACCCTTGGGATAGCAGGTATAGTGTCAAGACATTGATCAGGCTGGCAGGAGCTGGATCCTAATAAATACAGAAATCAGTGGGCTTTAGGATGGAATTTGGGTCTAAATGGACCCCTTGGTAAGGGCTGGAAGCTGTAGAGGTACCCCTGTTATTGGGGTTTGAGAAGGACTGTCAAATATGTGCTTCATTTTCAATAAGCACTTTATGTTGATCAGAGCCTCCTGGTGGTCCAGTGCTAGAATCCAGCATTCGCACTGCCGCAGCCCAGGTCTGATTTCCGGGCAGGGTGCTAACCCAGCAACTGAAGAGTTAACTCTCAATGCCAGTGCCAAGCCTGGATAAAAATGGAAGGGTTGTGTCAGGAAGGGCATCTTGTCTAAAACATGTGCCAAATCGAAATATGTGGACCAAATGATCCGCTGTGGTGACCCTGAACAGGGAGCAGCTGAAACAATATCAACTTTATGTTGATCAGGTTGGAGCAGGATCAAGAGACTCTACTGGAAACACTGGACGGAGGTGGGAATACACTCTGGATGGTACATCAGTCTTTTAACAAAACAACATAGACACACACACACACACACACACACTGATTTAACATTGCCAAACCATCGTCTGCTATTTTTGTAGGTAGGAAGAAACCAAAGAACCAGGAGGAAACCCATGTGGACATGGTAAGAAGTGCACAAATTCCAAATGGATTGAATTAGAAAGGTGTATCAACACTAACAATAACCACAGTCCCTCATCCCTCTAATCCAAATCATCACTGTACTGTTTATTGATCCAGTTCCAATAAATGAGATAAAACAGTGCATTAAAACCTTTTTGCAGGATTGCAGTGGATTGTGTGAGGTGTGATAAAGTCAATCAGATGCGCATCAGCGCCACACAACCTGCCAATTAAAGCAAACAAAAAAAACCCCTCACATCTATAACGTCATGTTCCCTTAACTTCAGAGGACGCTAATCTCTCCTTTGTTGCTCTGACCGTCAGCTTCCCACTCTGTCATTAGGTGACCTTTGAACCCTGACTGACCCTGGCATAACCTCCTTGGGGTCACTTGAGCCTAAAAAGTTGTGGTCTGAGCGAACATGCAGGCACTTTGGAATGTATTAAGGCGGTGCTCAATATGACACCCTTTGATTCTTAACACTTCCTGTGCCGGAATAAAGAACGAGCCAAAAAAAATTGTCTTTCAGGGCCAAAAATGCATCACAGCGGAACTTCGACACGTCTTTCGGATCACAATGACAAGTTTAGGTTGTAATAGTATATTGTTAGCTTGAGAGCAAAGTTAGTGTGTGTTATCACAAGCCTGATTTTTGTGTGTGTGTGTGTGTGTGTTGGTTTCCCACAGGCTTTGGAGTGGGGCTGAAAGGAGACACTTGAATGTGTTAAATGCCCACTTAACCTGTTAATCCTGCCCCTCGGTAAAACCAAACTGTGACAACCTTCTCTCTCTCTCTCTCTCTCTCTCTCTCTCTCTCTCATTCAGTTTCACCCCTTTTCTCTTTCTTCATTATTTCCTCTATCATTGCTCAAACAGTCCTTCAGTTATGTTCTAATAATAAAGAACCAGTGCATTTAGATCAGAAGGCATCTTTGTAGTTATCAAGCTTTATCCTTTATCCTGAGGTACAGCTTACGAACTCGTGAAACGTCCTTTAATTTTCCATATCGTTTATTGATCATTCTTGTTCAAGACAATTCTGTCCAACAAATACAGTGAACTGACCGAGAATTAATGCTCCAACTGAGAAGTAACGCTACCTTGCCAAATTTAATTAGCTATAGTCTTATAGAATGCTAAGAACTTAGGTTGTCAGAACATGCTAGCTAGCATCAATCCACCCTACTAGCTTATGAAGGTGACATGCTAGCTACTAAGACTAACATTTATAGTTAGACTTAGTTGCCAAAATTTGTTGTAGCAGTCGTTAGTCCATACTCATGCCACATGCACAGCATCTAGACTTTGGTTCAGGTTTTCAACTGCAAATAGTTTAGCTTTCTAGCTAATGTAGAGCTACAAAAGGACTACAGACATGGTTGTTATGGCAGAATGAGTGCATTTTGGGCTAAAGGTGAAAATAAGTTGTAAAACTATATTAAAAAATGTGTGATACTATCTACAGTTAAGATTCTGTGTGAGATATGCTTACGTTTTTAGCTAGCTAACCAATTCATTAACCAAGCTATTAACGTTGTTAGATCCTTTCTAGAAATGAAGCAAAAACTTTGGGACAATAAACTTCACGGTCAGGGCCGATTCAATAATTTACATTTAATATGTGCCTCTATAGAAGCTTTATCCGATGTGTGTAGATTGTTCTGTAGCTGTTGTAGAACAATGATAAAATAAAACCTGTATAGTTGTACCCACATACAGGGCTTGTTTTGTTTCATTTGGGATTTTGGCTTCTATTCAGGTTTGGTTGCACAGTTACCATCAGATGCCTTGTGTTTGTCGTGACTAGTTAAAAGGGGAGAGAGAGAGAGAGAGAGAGAGAGGAAAGACATAAAACAGGACTTGAGGTGGTCTCACACTTTATTTGTAGTTTTTTATCTATCCACCATCATCAGTCTTTAGTGATGAATAGAGTTGAGGTTTGTTCAGTTATCCATCCTGTCTGTTTCATCACTTGTTTGGCTCTTTGAACACACTGCAGGTGGGGGAAAGGGCAAAAATAATCCTGGGATCATAAGTCAAGAATCTTTTCTTGTCATTTCAACCATATATAGCTGATGCAATACATAGTGAAATGAAACCAGGTTTCACCAGGACCATGATGCTACATAAAGCAACGCAGAGCTAAATAAGACAACACAGAGCTACATACAACAACACAGAGCTACATACAACAACACAGAGCTACATAAAACAACAACACAGAGCTAAATAAGACAACACAGAGCTACATACAACAACACAGAGCTACATAAAACAACGCAGAGCTAAATAAGACAACACAGAGCTACATACGACAACACAGGGCTACATACGACAACACAGAGCTACATAAGACAACACAGAGCTAAATAAGACAACACAGAGCTACATACAACACAGAGCTACATAAAACAACAACACAGAGCTACATAAAACAACAACACAGCTACATAAAACAACACAAAGCTACATACAACAACACAGAGCTACATACAACAACACAGAGCTACATACAACACAGAGCTACATAAAACAACAACACAGAGCTACATAAAACAACAACACAGAGCTACATAAAACAACACAGAGCTACATACAACAACACAGAGCTACATACAACACAGAGCTACATAAAACAACACAGAGCTACATAAAACAACAACACAGAGCTACATAAAACAACAACACAGAGCTACATAAAACAACACAGAGCTACATAAAACAACACAGAGCTACATACAACACAGAGCTACATAAAACAACACAGAGCTACATAAAACAGCAACACAGAGCTACATAAAACAACACAGAGCTACATAAAACAACACAGAGCTACATACAACAACACAGAGCTACATAAAACAACACAGAGCTACATACAACACAGCTACATACAACACAGAGCTACATACAACAACACAGAGATACATACAACAACAAAGAGCTACATAAAAACACAGAGCTACATAAAACAACACAGAGCTAAATAAGACAACACAGAGCTACATACGACAACACAGAGCTACATACGACAACGCAGAGCTACATACGACAACACAGAGCTACATAAGACAACACAGAGCTAAATAAGGCAACACAGAGCTACATACGACAACACAGGGCTACATACGACAACACAGAGCTACATAAGACAACACAGAGCTAAATAAAACAACACAGAGCTACATACAACACAGAGCTACATAAAACAACACAGAGCTACATAAAACAACACAGAGCTACATAAAACAACACGGAGCTACATACAACAACACGGAGCTACATACAACAACACGGAGCTACATAAAACAACACAGAGCTACATACAACAACACAGAGCTACATAAAACAACACAGAGCTACATACAACAACACAAAGCTACATACAAAAACACAGAGCTACATTAAACAACACAAAGCTACATACAACAACACAGATCTACATAAAACAACACAGAGCTACATAAAACAACACAGAGCTACATACAACAACAACACAGAGCTACATACAACAACACAGAGCTACATAAAACAACACAGAGCTACATAAAACAACACAGAGCTACATACAACACAGAGCTACATACAACAACACAGAGCTACATACAACAACAACACAGAGCTACATACAACAACACAGAGCTACATAAAACAACACAGAGCTACATAAAACAACACAGAGCTACATACAACACAGAGCTACATACAACAACACAGAGCTACATACAACAACACAGCTACATAAAAAAACACAGAGCTACATAAAACAACACAAAGCTACATACAACAACAACACAGAGCTACATAAAACAACACAGAGCTACATACAAATACAACACAGAGCTACATAAAACAACACAAAGCTACATAAAACAACAACACAGAGCTACATACAACAACAACACAGAGCTACATAAAACAACACAGAGCTACATAAAACAACACAGAGCTACATAAAACAACACAAAGCTACATACAACAACACAGAGCTACATAAAACAACACAGAGCTACATAAAACAACACAGAGCTACATAAAACAACAACACAGAGCTACATACAACAACACAGAGCTACATACAAACAACACAGAGCTACATACAACAACAACACAGACCTACATAAAACAACAACACAGAGCTACATAAAACAACAACACAGAGCTACATACAACAACACAGAGCTACATACAACAACACAGAGCTACATACAACAACAACACAGAGCTACATACAACAACACAGAGCTACATACAACAACAACACAGACCTACATACAACAACACAGAGCTACATAAAACAACACAAAGCTACATACAACAACACAGAGCTACATACAACAACACAGATCTACATAAAACAACACAGAGCTACATAAAACAACACAGAGCTACATACAACAACAACACAGAGCTACATACAACAACAACACAGAGCTACATACAACAACACAGAGCTACATAAAACAACACAGAGCTACATACAACAACACAGAGCTACATAAAACAACACAGAGCTACATACAACACAGAGCTACATAAAAAAACACAGAGCTACATACAACAACAACACAGAGCTACATAAAACAACACAAAGCTACATACAACAACAACACAGAGCTACATAAAACAACACAGAGCTACATAAAACAACACAGAGCTACATACAACAACACAGAGCTACATAAAACAACACAAAGCTACATAAAACAACAACACAGAGCTACATACAACAACACAGAGCTACATACAACAACACAAAGCTACATACAACAACACAGAGCTACATAAAACAACACAGAGCTACATAAAACAACACAGAGCTACATAAAACAACAACACAGAGCTACATACAACAACACAGAGCTACATACAACAACACAGAGCTACATACAACAACACAGAGCTACATAAAACAACAACACAGAGCTACATAAAACAACAACACAGAGCTACATACAACAACAACACAGACCTACATACAACAACACAGAGCTACATAAAACAACACAAAGCTACATACAACAACAACACAGAGCTACATAAAACAACACAAAGCTACATAAAACAACAACACAGAGCTACATAAAACAACACAAAGCTACATACAACAACAACACAGCTACATAAAACAACACAGAGCTACATACAACAACAACACAGAGCTACATAAAACAACACAAAGCTACATACAACAACAACACAGAGCTACATAAAACAACACAGAGCTACATACAACAACAACAACACAGAGCTACATACAACAACACAGAGCTACATACAACAACAACACAGAGCTACATACAACAACACAGAGCTACATAAAACAACAACACAGAGCTACATACAACAACAACACAGACCTACATACAACAACACAGAGCTACATAAAACAACACAAAGCTACATACAACAACAACACAGAGCTACATAAAACAACACAAAGCTACATAAAACAACAACACAGAGCTACATAAAACAACACAAAGCTACATACAACAACAACACAGAGCTACATAAAACAACACAGAGCTACATACAACAACAACAACACAGAGCTACATAAAACAACACAAAGCTACATACAACAACAACACAGAGCTACATAAAACAACACAGAGCTACATACAACAACAACACAGAGCTACATACAACAACACAAAGCTACATAAAACAACAACACAGAGCTACATACAACAACACAAAGCTACATACAACAACAACACAGAGCTACATAAAACAACACAAAGCTACATACAACAACAACACAGAGCTACATAAAACAACACAAAGCTAAATGAAACAACAACACAGAGCTACATTAAACAACACAAAGCTACATACAACAACACAGATCTACATAAAACAACACAGAGCTACATAAAACAACACAGAGCTACATACAACAACAACACAGAGCTACATACAACAACAACACAGAGCTATATACAACAACACAGAGCTACATAAAACAACACAGAGCTACATAAAACAACACAGAGCTACATACAACAACACAGAGCTACATACAACAACACAGAGCTACATAAAAAAACACAGAGCTACATACAACAACAACACAGAGCTACATAAAACAACACAAAGCTACATACAACAACAACACAGAGCTACATAAAACAACACAGAGCTACATACAAATACAACACAGAGCTACATAAAACAACACAAAGCTACATAAAACCACAACACAGAGCTACATACAACAACAACACAGAGCTACATACAACAACACAGAGCTACATAAAACAACACAAAGCTACATACAACAACACAGAGCTACATAAAACAACACAAAGCTACATAAAACAACAACACAGAGCTACATAAAACAACACAAAGCTACATAAAACAACAACACAGAGCTACATAAAACAACACAAAGCTACATACAACAACACAGAGCTACATAAAACAACAAAACAGAGCTACATAAAACAACACAAAGCTACATAAAACAACACAGAGCTACATAAAACAACAACACAGAGCTACATAAAACAACACAGAGCTACATAAAATAACACAAAGCTACATAAAACAACACAGAGCTACATAAAACAACAACACAGAGCTACATACAACAACACAGAGCTACATACAACACAGAGCTACATACAACAACAACACAGAGCTACATAAAACAACAACACAGAGCTACATACAACAACAACACAGAGCTACATACAACAACAACACAGAGCTACATAAAACAACAACACAAAGCTAAATGAAACAACAACACAGAGCTACATAAAACAACACAGAGCTACATAAAACAACACAGAGCTACATAAAACAACACAGAGCTACATACAACAACAACACAGAGCTACATACAACAACACAGAGCTACATAAAACAACAACACAGAGCTACATAAAACAACACAAAGCTACATACAACAACACAGAGCTACATAAAACAACACAAAGCTACATAAAACAACACAGAGCTACATACAACAACAACACAGAGCTACATAAAACAACACAAAGCTACATAAAACAACACAGAGCTACATACAACAACAACACAGAGCTACATAAAACAACACAGAGCTACATACAACAACACAGAGCTACATACAACAACACAGAGCTACATAAAACAACACAAAGCTAAATGAAACAACAACACAGAGCTACATAAAACAACACAGAGCTACATACAACAACACAGAGCTACATAAAACAACAACACAGAGCTACATAAAACAACAACACAGAGCTACATAAAACAACACAAAGCTACATACAACAACACAGAGCTACATAAAACAACACAAAGCTACATACAACAACACAGAGCTACATACAACAACACAGAGCTACATACAACAACACAGAGCTACATAAAACAACACAGAGCTACATAAAACAACAACACAGAGCTACATAAAACAACACAGAGCTACATACAAGAACACAGAGCTACATACAACAACACAGAGCTACATACAACAACACAGAGCTACATACAACACAGAGCTACATAAAACAACACAAAGCTACATACAACAACAACACAGCTACATAAAACAACACAGAGCTACATACAACAACAACACAGAGCTACATAAAACAACACAAAGCTACATACAACAACACAGAGCTACGTAAAACAACACAGAGCTACATACAAATACAACACAGAGCTACATAAAACAACACAAAGCTACATAAAACAACAACACAGAGCTACATACAACAACACAGAGCTACATACAACAACACAGAGCTACATAAAACAACACAAAGCTACATACAACAACACAGAGCTACATAAAACAACACAGAGCTACATAAAACAACAACACAGAGCTACATAAAACAACACAAAGCTACATAAAACAACAACACAGAGCTACATAAAACAACACAAAGCTACATACAACAACACAGAGCTACATAAAACAACAACACAGAGCTACATAAAACAACACAAAGCTACATAAAACAACACAAAGCTACATAAAACAACAACACAGAGCTACATAAAACAACACAGAGCTACATAAAACAACAACACAGAGCTACATAAAACAACAACACAGAGCTACATACAACAACACAGAGCTACATACAACAACAACACAGAGCTACATAAAACAACAACACAGAGCTACATAAAACAACAACACAGAGCTACATAAAACAACACAAAGCTAAATGAAACAACAACACAGAGCTACATAAAACAACACAGAGCTACATAAAACAACACAAAGCTACATAAAACAACAACACAGAGCTACATAAAACAACAACACAGAGCTACATAAAACAACAACACAGAGCTACATAAAACAACACAGAGCTACATAAAACAACACAGAGCTACATACAACACAGCTACATAAAACAACACAGAGCTACATAAAACAACAACACAGAGCTACATAAAACAACACAGAGCTACATACAACAACACAGAGCTACATAAAACAACACAGAGCTACATACAACACAGCTACATACAACACAGAGCTACATACAACAACACAGAGATACATACAACAACAAAGAGCTACATAAAAACACAGAGCTACATAAAACAACACAGAGCTAAATAAGACAACACAGAGCTACATACGACAACACAGAGCTACATACGACAACGCAGAGCTACATACGACAACACAGAGCTACATAAGACAACACAGAGCTAAATAAGGCAACACAGAGCTACATACGACAACACAGGGCTACATACGACAACACAGAGCTACATAAGACAACACAGAGCTAAATAAAACAACACAAAGCTACATACAACACAGAGCTACATAAAACAACACAGAGCTACATAAAACAACACAGAGCTACATAAAACAACACAGAGCTACATAAAACAACACGGAGCTACATACAACAACACGGAGCTACATACAACAACACGGAGCTACATAAAACAACACAGAGCTACATACAACAACACAGAGCTACATACAACAACACAGAGCTACATACAACAACACAGAGCTACATAAAACAACACAAAGCTACATACAAAAACACAGAGCTACATTAAACAACACAAAGCTACATACAACAACACAGATCTACATAAAACAACACAGAGCTACATAAAACAACACAGAGCTACATACAACAACAACACAGAGCTACATACAACAACACAGAGCTACATAAAACAACACAGAGCTACATAAAACAACACAGAGCTACATACAACACAGAGCTACATACAACAACACAGAGCTACATACAACAACAACACAGAGCTACATACAACAACACAGAGCTACATAAAACAACACAGAGCTACATAAAACAACACAGAGCTACATACAACACAGAGCTACATACAACAACACAGAGCTACATACAACAACACAGCTACATAAAAAAACACAGAGCTACATAAAACAACACAAAGCTACATACAACAACAACACAGAGCTACATAAAACAACACAGAGCTACATACAAATACAACACAGAGCTACATAAAACAACACAAAGCTACATAAAACAACAACACAGAGCTACATACAACAACAACACAGAGCTACATAAAACAACACAGAGCTACATAAAACAACACAGAGCTACATAAAACAACACAAAGCTACATACAACAACACAGAGCTACATAAAACAACACAGAGCTACATAAAACAACACAGAGCTACATAAAACAACAACACAGAGCTACATACAACAACACAGAGCTACATACAACAACACAGAGCTACATACAACAACAACACAGACCTACATAAAACAACAACACAGAGCTACATAAAACAACAACACAGAGCTACATACAACAACACAGAGCTACATACAACAACAACACAGAGCTACATACAACAACACAGAGCTACATACAACAACAACACAGACCTACATACAACAACACAGAGCTACATAAAACAACACAAAGCTACATACAACAACACAGAGCTACATACAACAACACAGATCTACATAAAACAACACAGAGCTACATAAAACAACACAGAGCTACATACAACAACAACACAGAGCTACATACAACAACAACACAGAGCTACATAAAACAACACAGAGCTACATACAACAACACAGAGCTACATACAACAACACAGAGCTACATAAAACAACACAGAGCTACATACAACACAGAGCTACATAAAAAAACACAGAGCTACATACAACAACAACACAGAGCTACATAAAACAACACAAAGCTACATACAACAACAACACAGAGCTACATAAAACAACACAGAGCTACATACAAATACAACACAGAGCTACATAAAACAACACAAAGCTACATAAAACAACAACACAGAGCTACATACAACAACAACACAGAGCTACATACAACAACACAGAGCTACATAAAACAACACAAAGCTACATACAACAACACAGAGCTACATAAAACAACACAGAGCTACATAAAACAACACAGAGCTACATAAAACAACAACACAGAGCTACATACAACAACACAGAGCTACATACAACAACACAGAGCTACATACAACACAGAGCTACATAAAACAACAACACAGAGCTACATAAAACAACAACACAGAGCTACATACAACAACACAGAGCTACATACAACAACAACACAGAGCTACATACAACAACACAGAGCTACATAAAACAACAACACAGAGCTACATACAACAACAACACAGACCTACATACAACAACACAGAGCTACATAAAACAACACAAAGCTACATACAACAACAACACAGAGCTACATAAAACAACACAAAGCTACATAAAACAACAACACAGAGCTACATAAAACAACACAAAGCTACATACAACAACAACACAGCTACATAAAACAACACAAAGCTACATAAAACAACAACACAGAGCTACATAAAACAACACAAAGCTACATACAACAACAACACAGAGCTACATAAAACAACACAGAGCTACATAAAACAACAACACAGAGCTACATAAAACAACACAAAGCTACATAAAACAACAACACAGAGCTACATACAACAACACAAAGCTACATACAACAACAACACAGAGCTACATAAAACAACACAAAGCTACATACAACAACAACACAGAGCTACATAAAACAACACAAAGCTAAATGAAACAACAACACAGAGCTACATTAAACAACACAAAGCTACATACAACAACACAGATCTACATAAAACAACACAGAGCTACATAAAACAACACAGAGCTACATACAACAACAACACAGAGCTACATACAACAACAACACAGAGCTATATACAACAACACAGAGCTACATAAAACAACACAGAGCTACATAAAACAACACAGAGCTACATACAACAACACAGAGCTACATACAACAACACAGAGCTACATAAAAAAACACAGAGCTACATACAACAACAACACAGAGCTACATAAAACAACACAAAGCTACATACAACAACAACACAGAGCTACATAAAACAACACAGAGCTACATACAAATACAACACAGAGCTACATAAAACAACACAAAGCTACATAAAACAACAACACAGAGCTACATACAACAACAACACAGAGCTACATACAACAACACAGAGCTACATAAAACAACACAAAGCTACATACAACAACACAGAGCTACATAAAACAACACAAAGCTACATAAAACAACAACACAGAGCTACATAAAACAACACAAAGCTACATAAAACAACAACACAGAGCTACATAAAACAACACAAAGCTACATACAACAACACAGAGCTACATAAAACAACAACACAGAGCTACATAAAACAACACAAAGCTACATAAAACAACACAGAGCTACATAAAACAACAACACAGAGCTACATAAAACAACACAGAGCTACATAAAATAACACAAAGCTACATAAAACAACACAGAGCTACATAAAACAACAACACAGAGCTACATACAACAACACAGAGCTACATACAACACAGAGCTACATACAACAACAACACAGAGCTACATAAAACAACAACACAGAGCTACATACAACAACAACACAGAGCTACATACAACAACAACACAGAGCTACATAAAACAACAACACAAAGCTAAATGAAACAACAACACAGAGCTACATAAAACAACACAGAGCTACATAAAACAACACAGAGCTACATAAAACAACACAGAGCTACATACAACAACAACACAGAGCTACATACAACAACACAGAGCTACATAAAACAACAACACAGAGCTACATAAAACAACACAAAGCTACATACAACAACACAGAGCTACATAAAACAACACAAAGCTACATAAAACAACACAGAGCTACATACAACAACAACACAGAGCTACATAAAACAACACAAAGCTACATAAAACAACACAGAGCTACATACAACAACAACACAGAGCTACATAAAACAACACAGAGCTACATACAACAACACAGAGCTACATACAACAACACAGAGCTACATAAAACAACACAAAGCTAAATGAAACAACAACACAGAGCTACATAAAACAACACAGAGCTACATACAACAACACAGAGCTACATAAAACAACAACACAGAGCTACATAAAACAACAACACAGAGCTACATAAAACAACACAAAGCTACATACAACAACACAGAGCTACATAAAACAACACAAAGCTACATACAACAACACAGAGCTACATACAACAACACAGAGCTACATACAACAACACAGAGCTACATAAAACAACACAGAGCTACATACAACAACAACACAGAGCTACATAAAACAACACAGAGCTACATACAACAACACAGAGCTACATACAACAACACAGAGCTACATACAACAACACAGAGCTACATACAACAACACAGAGCTACATAAAACAACACAGAGCTACATACAACAACAACACAGCTACATAAAACAACACAGAGCTACATACAACAACAACACAGAGCTACATAAAACAACACAAAGCTACATACAACAACAACACAGAGCTACGTAAAACAACACAGAGCTACATACAAATACAACACAGAGCTACATAAAACAACACAAAGCTACATAAAACAACAACACAGAGCTACATACAACAACAACACAGAGCTACATACAACAACACAGAGCTACATAAAACAACACAAAGCTACATACAACAACACAGAGCTACATAAAACAACACAAAGCTACATAAAACAACAACACAGAGCTACATAAAACAACACAAAGCTACATAAAACAACAACACAGAGCTACATAAAACAACACAAAGCTACATACAACAACACAGAGCTACATAAAACAACAACACAGAGCTACATAAAACAACACAGAGCTACATAAAACAACACAAAGCTACATAAAACAACAACACAGAGCTACATAAAACAACACAAAGCTACATACAACAACACAGAGCTACATAAAACAACACAAAGCTACATACAACAACACAGAGCTACATAAAACAACAACACAGAGCTACATAAAACAACACAGAGCTACATAAAACAACACAAAGCTACATAAAACAACAACACAGAGCTACATAAAACAACACAAAGCTACATAAAACAACAACACAGAGCTACATAAAACAACACAAAGCTACATACAACAACACAGAGCTACATAAAACAACAACACAGAGCTACATAAAACAACACAGAGCTACATAAAACAACACAAAGCTACATAAAACAACAACACAGAGCTACATAAAACAACACAAAGCTACATAAAACAACAACACAGAGCTACATAAAACAACACAAAGCTACATACAACAACACAGAGCTACATAAAACAACAACACAGAGCTACATAAAACAACACAGAGCTACATAAAACAACACAAAGCTACATAAAACAACAACACAGAGCTACATAAAACAACACAAAGCTACATAAAACAACAAAGAGCTACATAAAACAACACAAAGCTACATAAAACAACACAGAGCTACATAAAACAACACAAAGCTACATAAAACAACACAGAGCTACATAAAACAACACAAAGCTACATAAAACAACAACACAGAGCTACATAAAACAACAACACAGAGCTACATAAAACAACAACACAGAGCTACATAAAACAACAACACAGAGCTACATAAAACAACACAAAGCTAAATGAAACAACAACACAGAGCTACATAAAACAACACAGAGCTACATAAAACAACACAGAGCTACATACAACAACAACACAGAGCTACATACAACAACACAGAGCTACATAAAACAACACAAAGCTAAATGAAACAACAACACAGAGCTACATAAAACAACACAGAGCTACATACAACAACAACACAGAGCTACATAAAACAACACAGAGCTACATACAACAACACAGAGCTACATAAAACAACAACACAGAGCTACATAAAACAACAACACAGAGCTACATAAAACAACACAGAGCTACATACAACAACAACACAGAGCTACATACAACAACACAGAGCTACATAAAACAACAACACAGAGCTACATACAACAACAACACAGAGCTACATACGACAACACAGAGCTACATAAAACAACAACACAGAGCTACATACAACAACAACACAGAGCTACATACAACAACACAGAGCTACATAAAAAAACACAAAGCTACATAAAACAACAACACAGAGCTACATAAAACAACACAAAGCTACATACAACAACAACACAGAGCTACATAAAACAACACAGAGCTACATACAACAACAACACAGAGCTACATACAACAACACAAAGCTACATAAAACAACAACACAGAGCTACATACAACAACACAAAGCTACATACAACAACACAGAGCTACATAAAACAACACAAAGCTACATACAACAACAACACAGAGCTACATAAAACAACACAGAGCTACATACAACAACACAGAGCTACATACAACAACACAAAGCTACATAAAACAACAACACAGAGCTACATAAAACAACACAGAGCTACATACAACAACAACACAGAGCTACATAAAACAACACAGAGCTACATACAACAACAACACAGAGCTACATAAAACAACACAGAGCTACATACAACAACAACACAGAGCTACATACAACAACACAAAGCTACATAAAACAACAACACAGAGCTACATAAAACAACACAAAGCTACATACAACAACAACACAGAGCTACATAAAACAACACAAAGCTACATAAAACAACAACACAGAGCTACATAAAACAACACAAAGCTACATAAAACAACAACACAGAGCTACATAAAACAACACAGAGCTACATACAACAACACAGAGCTACATAAAACAACAACACAGAGCTACATAAAACAACACAAAGCTAGATACAACAACAACACAGAGCTACATACAACAACACAGAGCTACATAAAACAACACAAAGCTAGATACAACAACAACACAGAGCTACATAAAACAACAACACAGAGCTACATAAAACAACAACACAGAGCTACATACAACAACAACACAGAGCTACATACAACAACAACACAGAGCTACATACAACAACACAGAGCTACATACAACAACACAGAGCTACATAAAACAACAACACAGAGCTACATACAACAACACAGAGCTACATAAAACAACAACACAGAGCTACATACAACAACACAGAGCTACATACAACAACACAGAGCTACATACAACAACAACACAGAGCTACATACAACAACACAGAGCTACATACAACAACACAGAGCTACATACAACAACACAGAGCTACATACAACAACAACACAGAGCTACATACAAAAGAACAATTTCGAGTAGCTAGCATGCTCCTAGTGTACAAGAGCGTGATTTGAGACGAGGCCTTATTTGTTTAGTCACTTGCAGACAGTGTCAGACACTAGACCGCCTCCACTGTTTATATTGTTATTGTATCACATCCTTTTAGATTCTGAGGACTAAATACGTGCGGCTGCCTTCTTGCGTACGTGTATTTAACAGGTTTGCTGTAATGTAGCCAACATCTAGCAGCCACCAGTTTAGCATCGTGCATGCTTATGACGGTCGGTATTACTGAGCTGAAAGGCTCCTTGTGAGGCTTGATAATGCTAAACTAGTAGCTCAGGGTAGTAGCTTTAACAACAAATCCAAAAGTTATGATTAAAAATGAATAGACATCCATATCTCTACTAGCTTTTTGTTTTTTTCTCTCTAACTTTTTCAGCTCTATGGGTTAGTGATTTTTGATTCCTTGCTATGAGACAGGAGACACCTTGAAGGAGAAAGGCAGACCTTAATTAACTGAACCAATAGAAATCTAGTAGGTGGGACTGGGATCATGTGATCATAAATAAAGTATATACTTGTTTATGATATCAGTCTTGTCTGCTAATCTGGGTTAACATTTGGTGTTTAAATCCATTTTTTCCCCTCACCTGCCTGCTAGAATATTTCTGTTAGCAATGTTGGCTCTTTTTTTTTTGCCTGTCCAGGCACAACACCACACACTCTTTACTTTTATCTCCCCAGCCTTTGCTAAGTGTGATCAGTCAAATCTCGCCTGGATGTGTCTGATCGTTACAGCTCACTATCAGGAACCCGAACTGTTATTGTCTACCAGCGAGAACGAGTCTTTTCCCATAACACCAAAGCCGCGATAGAGAGATGAAACACGCTGATGTCTCTTTTTCTCACATCTGATAGAACAGTTAGTTCTTTCCGTCTGTCTCACTCGTTATCTCCTTGTTTTCTTTTTTTCCCCACCTACATTCTTTTTTATCCATAACGATCACTTCTTTTTTTGCATGGATGTTGCCATTTCACCATGTTTCTTTGCGCTCTCGAGGTCTCTGTACCTGGTTGGGTTCCTCACACAGAACCGCTGCTTCATTATCCTTTAAGTAGCAAGAAAAAGGAAGGAATGTTGCGGTGGATATTTTTGTCCCCTAGCGAAGGAATTATTGTTCTTCGAGCTAACGGATCTTTTTGCAAGGATTAGCACATCTACTTAACGGGTTTAAGATGTTAACAGGTTTTCTTTTCACACACACACACACTCAGGTATCTGGAATGACAGGTCAATCTTTCAACCCAAACCTTGTAAACAGCCCTCGACGCCACTCACTCCAGAGAGAATAAACAGAGATGACAGATCCGCACTAAAAAAAAACAACAAAACCTGAAGTGCTCAGCGATTGTTAGCAAATCCTCACTATTTTAATGATCCTTAAATGATACGATTAACTGTAATAATCCCTCTTTACTAATTCCTCATCAACTACAGGATCATCGATATTCAGATGAAGTTCTACAGTGTACACACACTATACTGCTATTAATAATTATGTACACTAATATATTTCTTCCAATATTTTTTCAAAAGATAAAATTTTCCCAGTTTTCCCAGTGCTGGTAGTAATGTTTCGGATGCTAAATATAGCAGTAGTTTTCATTTAATTGAACCTAGTGGGAGTTTCCTAGATTGCTAGCCCCCACATAACATTTCCGAGCTTTCGGCACTTGGATTATTATTTTCGCGTGGATTGTGGTTATTAACCGCCGGTCAAAAAGGAGTCACATCCCTTCTCTTTCTTCACACCTAAAACAATGCATTATTCATAAAACCTTTCCAAATATTGAAGTTCTCTAGTGAAACTGCGTGCACATGGCAGGCTGTCACATTAGCACTTAGCCACAGACATGAAGGTTACAGGTCAAGGGGTCATGAGTCGCGGGTCAGGTACAGTCATTGTATCATGCAGACTAGCGTAGTTCTGCTAAGCGCAACCTCACTAGCAAGCCCTGGAGATCCATTAGCGATGTTTAGCGGATATTTGAAACTCGACAGGTCTAGAATTCACCGACCCGCAACACACTGGCGTCTGAGACCGAGCCGAAGGACGGAGAACGAGGAAGATTTCGGGTTTTGAGCGCTGTAATGACAGAATGTCGGTTTTCAGAACATTAGAGAGAGATATTAATAGGAAAGAGCATGCTGCAGCAATGGCTTTAATTAATCTGTAGAAAATTTGATAATAAATACACAACCTCACTGCTTTGATCAGTGCATTACCTTATTAACCTATTTATTCTATGCTTCCAGGTAAAAAATCCTGGATTCATGTCTATCTCTCTGGAGAAAGTGGAGGACAAGCAACATGTACATGCAGGTAGAATATGTGGTTTATATACACAGCTTTATAAACTCACTCGGCACTCGGTGAGAGTCGCTGTTCAAACACGGCCTGTTTAATCCACCTTGTTAACAGTTCACAGTCTACAAACAGTTCAAATGTAATATTTACAGGAGTTTATTATTATTATTATTATTATAATAAACAGAGTGATCTGTATACAGTGCCATGTTGCTAAGCTGCTAGCTCCATGTGAGTGTTTCCTGAAACTGCAATATAGTGCTGGATAAATTTCTTTTAAAATCTCAAATCACGATCTCGTATCTGGTTATTATTATACGGCTCGAAATGCTAGCCGTGTTTAAAGGTGGACGCTTGCTGTCGCTATGGTTACAGAGAAACATTCACTCAGATGAAGCATGAGTTCCTGACGTATCCACTCCTCTTTCATTTTTCATTTTTTCCCCCCTCCCTCTTTCAGCACTTTTCTGGTGGTCCAGTGGACAGATAGACCTCCATCAGGGCCCCTTACTCTGCCTCGCTGACTGCACACACACACACACACACACGTCACCAACTGAGTGTGTGTTTTGCTCTCTCTCTTTCTCTCTTCCTCATAGAAGTAGCAAGTCCCTGTCTCTCAAGCACACACATGGTGGTTGTTTTATTGCCTTCATGCATTAAAAGGGCTGACAAGACTGTACATGGTCAAAAGTAATGCGTGTACGTGTGTGAGAGAGAGAGCGAGAGAGCGAGAGAGAGAGAGAGAGAGAGATAAGACAAGACATCAGCTATCCTGCCCTGATAGGGCATGTTTATCTCTCATACACTATGTCACTACACACTAATTTGACACTGATCCAATCATAGCACAACAAACCACCACTCGATGTGACACACCCACACACACACACACACACGTACTCACACGTGCTCAAACACATTGCAAAAAAACCCAAACCTCTGGAGATTAAAACCTAAATATAATTTAAATCTAATTCGTGAAAATCTTAAATGATGATGTTATTTTTATATTTGAACAAAAAAAATCCTGTATCAGTGGAAAAGTTTAATTAAGTACAGAATAAACATGGTGGAGTGTGCTTTGTGCTTTTTATAGGAAAATAATCCACAGCAAGATGGTGTGATATGGCCTGACACAAAGGTATGGCAAACAATGACTTAATAATAATGCATTGTGCTTGATTGTTTATTTAACTGTTATAGCTGCATTGATTGTTGTGGAAAATTTGAGATACTAGTCTGTCTGAGTGTTTTCAATGTCATGAATTATGTTCATTTTAACATAATCTCACGTACACTATATTGACCAAAAGTTTTGGGACGTCTGCCTTTACCTGCACATGAATGTAATATGGAGTTGGTCCTGCCCTTTGCAGCTAGAACAGCCTCAACTCTTCTGGGAAGGCTTTCCACAAGGTTTAGGAGTGTCTTTATGGGAATTTTTGGTCATCCCACATCTGTGAGGTCAGGCACTGATATTGGACGAGAAGGTCTCAGCTCTGATTCATCCCAGAGGTGTTCTATCAGGCTGAGGTCAGGACTCTGTGAAGTTCCTCCACACCAGACTCACTCATCCATGTCTTTATGGACCTTGCTTTGGTCACTGGTGTGCAGTCATGTTGGAACAGGAAGGGGTCATCCCCCAAACTGTTCCCACAAAGCTGAAGCATTAAGAGTTCCTTTCACTGGAACTAAGGGGCTGAGCCCAACCCCTGAAAAACAACACCTGAACTCAATGATTTTGAGGGGTGTCCAAACCTGGACAGTTGCAGATTGCTTGGTCTTTGTTCAGCTTGTGCCCTAAGATTCCTTTTCTTGGCTGACCAAAGGTAAATCCCATGTGATCCTCTGCTCTTTTTGTTCATCTGCCTCAAGTAAAGACAATTTGTGCATTCTGAGATGCTTTTCTCCTCAACATGATTGTATAGAGTGTGTATTTGAGTCACCATGGCCTAAACCAGTCTGACGGTTCTCACTATCCAATGTGCTCTCTCAAAAACAATGACATTTCGCACCATTTTGCATGGGTATGTGAAAATCTCAGCAGATCAGCAATCTGACATGCCACGTCAACCATGTCAGAGTCACTGAGATTGTATTTTTCCTGATTGTGATCTTTGATGTGAACAGTCATTGAAGCTCTTGACCTGAATCTGCATGATTTTAATGCTCTGTGCTGCAGCCACCTGATTGGAAAAGTGATCAGGGATTCCTATTAAAGTGGCCTGTGAGCATATATATGCATATATATATATATATATTTACAGTATAGTTAGTCTTAGTTATTAGTGTATACTCGGTTGCCTAGCAACAACTTTCTCACAATTTTTATAGTCAATCATAAGAATTCACTTTTGTGTGATGATTTAGACATAAACTTTTGCATGATGACAAAATGGGGCACCTACACAGAGATTTCCCACATCTGAGGGATGTTGGCCACCTTAACCATGTGTGTGTGTGTGTGTGTTTTCTCAAACCCACAAATGAGATTATGATCTTTTAAAGAAAACATACACACATGCACACAGGATTTGCCTGTTATAGTGGTACTTCTTGACCAAGCTTGTGCAATTAAACAAAAGGAATCCAGATACGAGTCTGAGCAGTGTGTGATAAGAAAGCAGGTGAGGGATGGACAGATAACACTCTCACACATATATATATATACACACACACATATACACACACATACGCACACACGTGTACACAGGCATGTTGATCGCTGCATCTCTGGATGAGCTCCTTCAGAAAGCAGGTGGGGGATGAACTGATAACACTCACTTGTTCTCTCTCCTTCACACACACACACACACACACACACACACACTGATAGGATAGGATCTCACTAATCCCTATATGCTTCTGCCATTTAGATGGCTCAGTCTTTGCATGCTTTGGAAGTGTCGCTAAATGCTATTGCTGTATTTCTGAAATTCATCCTAAGTAAAATGTGTTTCATATCACAGCATGGAGAATTGAGGCTGTCCATCATCAGGCGAGATCAGAAACGAATAAGAAATTAAATAAATAATCTTTTGCATGGTGATATTATACTGTAGAAATGTGAACAAATAAAAATGACACTTATTTATTTTCTACATGCATGGGTGTGTCCAGCAATCTGAATGTGTAAGTAAGTAAGTAAGTAAGTAAGTAAATAAGTAAGTAAGTAAGTAAATAAATAAATAAATACTTTACTATGAAATGCATAAGGAAAATAAATAGGAAAATAATCAACGGCAAGATGTGACACTCATGACAAAATAATAGGAATATTTTCCTTTGTTTTGTATAACAAGTGCAATTAGCCAAAGATGACACTTTTGTATTAATTAATGAACGACTCTTCGTACTTTTTATCCAATTAAAGTTACAGTTAATGCTGTGGAACGTTTGCGAAGCTTGTTATGTAACAGAGAAACAGCAAAACTCCTCCTTCCTAAAGGGTTAAAACATATAGGAAACCTTATAGTGACTTGAACTGCTATAAACCGCTGACACTGGAGACTCCTTACAAATAATTTTTACTAGTCACTGCAAACTAATAACTAGTAATTTACTAGTAACTCCTCACTGCATACTTTACCATACCTTCTTTCATACCTTACTATTTCATACACTACTGTTCCTTTGTCTGAAACATTTTCTGTCCTTCTTGTACGGAGTCGTGAAGCAGTGTCTTTCGTGGGTTTAATCTCCACCACAGTTTTTGACAAAAAGATGATGCAAAAATAAATAATGCTTTCTCTCTAAGGAGTGTGTGTTTGTAGAGGTGTTCAGCAGGTGTGTGTGTGTGTGTGTGTGTGTGTGTGTGTGTGCAGATGACACCTGATGGGAGTTGAATTGTTCAGGAAGAAAAGAAAACGTGAGCCACTTGGAGAAGAACAATAGAGGATGGTGAGAGGTGCAGATGGGTTCATTATGTTACAGAATGACACGATGGCTTAATGATGACAATGAGTGCTGCTTCAGAGCCTGGGCAAGGACACACACACACACACACACACATAGAGACACTACATGAGGCTGACTATCTACAAGACACATCAAAATAAAATACTAAACACTCGCGATCATGCTGCCTAGTTAAGATTCGATGCTAATCTAACCTGGCATTAGCAAACTCAGTAATATTTAGCCAGGTAACTTATTATGCAAATTAGCATTCCTTTTTCCCGGTATGATCTTAGATATAGTTCACACCTCTTAGGAGGTAACCCAGATGCCTTATTTTATACATAGTCTTTCTTTTAATGCAGCATATTGAAAGGTTTTCCTGAGGTGTATCCTCATCCTCAGGTTTAACACTGAGGGCAACAGAAAGGTTCAGTATCTTGGGTAGGATGAGAAGATTAGAGCAGGTGATAAGTTTGCACGATTCTGGAGGTTTCTCTTCTCTGCTCTGATTGCCTGCTACACCGAAATCATTAGATGATAAAAGAGTATTTCTATGGACATGTAATGGTAAAAGTGTTTTCTTTCAATAACATTCAAGTACAAATAGATAAGAGTTTATACACTGAGGCAGAGTAATGAAGCACTGGACGTTAAAAATCTTCTAAATGCTCTCCACACCTTCTCATGCACACATCAAATTCAAATGATTTTAGAGTTCAGTTACTCTAAACATGGTATTGTTGGGAAGTGTGTGTGTGTGTGTGTGTGTGTGTGTTACATTTGCTGGCACTTCAGAACAATGAAAGTTTTGCGTAAAGCTGATTGGCTGAGCCTTCATCTGACAGGCAGGGGCGTGTCCGTGTGTACGCGCGTGTGCGTGCGTTTGCGCGCGGGAGTCCAATTTCACACCTGTCAGAGGATTTAAAAACCTGCGTCTCTCCAATCATACACACACACACACACACACGTTGCAGACATGGACGGCGCTCTTCCCCCACTGCACGCGCCCTTGTTGCTACGCGGCCCGCGCCTCCTGGACCGGGCTCAGTACCCCGCGAGGAGCCCGAAGTGCGCGCGCTGCAGGAACCACGGCGTCGTGTCGGCGCTCAAGGGCCACAAGCGCTTCTGCCGCTGGAGGGACTGCGCATGCGCCAAGTGCGCGCTCATCGCCGAGCGCCAGCGGGTCATGGCAGCGCAGGTAGCGCTCCGGCGGCAACAAGCGCACGAGGAGAGTGAGGCGCGACAGATGCAGCTCATCTACCCGGGGTCAGGGCTCATGGAGAGAAGGGTCACCCCGAGCAACACACCGGGGCTACACGCTGCTTTCACAACCGAGCACAGGAAGAACGGTGCGTCCATCACCCTCAGTATTATTATTATTATTATTATTAGTAGTAGTAGTAGTAGTAGTAGTAGACTATCAAGTTGTGTAGTTATGGACAGATTGATTATTTTACGTTTTTCTCAGATATTGGTGTTTTTTTAAAATCTATATTTTTCACGTTTTAATGTTTTGTTAATTAAATGTTAATTAGAAAAAATCTTTTTGCATTTGCATAAAAAAAAACTGCAGTTGGATAATATCTGTAGGTTGTAAGGTACAGTAAGAAAAAGTGAAGTGAAGTCCACTATAGATGTTTTCTATATCTTTATTTTCGGATCTATTAATAGCGGGTTGCTAATCAGTGTCCATTATTTGTTTTTTAGTAGCCTTCTTTAATGGTTATAGTGTCCATTGGTTGACACTGTGTTGGTCTGTAAACTCTATAATAGGTTGGATATTTTATTCTACCTTTTATTTTAATATTTTATTGTATTTTTATACTCATTTTAATTTTATCTTCTATTTTCCACTCCATTATATTCTATATTTTTTTATACCTCAATTCTATTCTACTCTATTATGTCCTACTTTTCTATTCCATTCTATATTTTTCTTTACCTTTTTTGTTCTATTTTATTATTTCTTATATAGTTGTATTATTTCCTTTTCCACTGGAAGTCTATATTATTCTGTCTAGTTCTACTCACTTCATATTCCGTTCTATTTTATTATTTTCATTATAGTTGCTTTCATATCTTTCTTCTTCTTCTTCTTCTTCTTCTTCTTATTATTATTATTAACGAACGCATTTTTTTATTTGTTTGTTTGCAGGAGACGAACTGAAAAAATACATGTTTAACGGCTTCATGGTCGGCTCTCACGTGCTCCCGGTGTCGCCTCCGGTGGCTAAGATTGACCTCGGCCCTGAGGTCAGTCCCACAGAACCACTCCGGCTAAGTGGAAACCAGTCCCCCGCGTTTGACCAGCTGTCTGACCATACTACAAGCCCTCGGTCTCTGTCTTCCTCAGATCTGGAGTCGGGAAGCGAGTCGGATAAACCGAAAGTCGAGGCGTCCGGAGACGTCACGAGGCCGGTTTCCTCCGGTAGAGAGCGCGAGCCTGCTGAGGTGCTGATGAAAATCTTCCCTCATGTGAAGCAGGATGTTCTGGAGGCAGCTCTGAGCGCGTGCACGGGGGACATCGTGAAGGCGATCGAAATGCTGCTCGCCTCTAAAGACGAGCCGGACGCTGCGTTAACGGAGAACGCGTCGGCGGCACAGCGGCCTCACGCGCTCCAACTTCCCGCATCAAAGTCGGCCTTCTCCCCGCTGCAGTCCAGTGCTGTGAAATCTTTCGGAAGTGACGGCTTCTACGGGATCGGTCCTTGTTTCGGGATCAATCCACTGCGTGTAGCGTATTCCGGTTCCGGAGGCGCGTTACCGAGTTTCATCTCTCCGTACCTGACATCCGGACTGCTTCCCGCCGTGCCTCTGCGCGCGCCCGTCGATTACCCGTTTCCCACCATGATCCGGGATCTGGCCTATCAGAGCAAAGACAATCTCAACGCCACATCTCTCTACCCAGGTCACCGGAAGTGATTAAGACTCATTAAGTTAATTTTTGGTGTGTGTATTTACAGTACTGAATGTGGTGATGCAGTTTTATATGCCTCCAGTTTCGTAGCCTATACTGTAAATTAACCTCTCTTGCCTTGAAATGTCAGATCCAGTTTATTTTTGTACTTCTAGCTTTATTTTTTTTAAGTAGCCTGACCTGTACATAGCCTATATTTTCACATTTTGTAAATAAACACTCCACTTGGAGAAAAAAAAAACAAATGTCTACATCAGAATGGTGTTGTTGGTGTCTGTAGTGTTCAGGGTCTTCTTCACAAAACTTCATTCAACTGGTGGGAAATATCTTTAAAAGGTTCAGAAATGGCTGTAAATGTAGCCAGAAACAATCCTAGTTAATTAGTTAATCAACTAAATTACCACAAATCTGAATAATAGTCCAAATTCAGATCAACACCAGATCCTTCTTCAGTCTTCATTTAAATAAACATGGATAATTTGGTCTTTTTTTTATCCAAAATCCATAATATAGCCAGATTGGTTGGTTTACCACTGGATATGTGAGATCTGAGTGTGAGATTACATTTGTACAACCCTTATAGGGATTAGTTCTCCATGGGGAGTTAGGGTATTTCCATCCTTTACAGGTGCTACTCCCCCATTCAGATCAGTGTTCCTCCCAGAAATCTACCCTTCAGCAACATAAGGTCCAAAACAAGTTTCCATCGAACCCTTGAGTGGGATGTTTTACTCATAAAATGTTTGATCAGGGTCAAGCTTGAGGCTGAAACATGTGGGTGAAACCTAAACGAGAAAATACTGTCAATATCACAAAGCAAATTTCACCTAAAGACCTTCACTTATTACATATTACATTCAGAAATCGTTTGATTGTCTCATTATTAATCTCTCACTTTTAGTAATAAAATTGTGAAGCTACATTAAATGTCTTAGTTGTTAGTTGTTGTAACATTTCGAAGTTTGCACTCACCTGTCCAGTTATAATCATCTTCTGAGTGAAAATGTTAAGTTTTTATCTAACAAGTTACATTTTTCTCCACTCACCATGATGTGATGATGGGTTATAGTGCTTGGGTTCAGGGAACAGATAAACTTTACAGACCAGAAAGCTTTACACAGCTTAAATGTCCATGTTACACAGAAATGTGATGCAACAGTGCCCCCTGCTGGTGACATGGCAGCATCAATTTAAAACAATCATGGATATAAGTGTTAAATTGACTCAAGAGTGTGGCTCAGTGGTTAGTATGTTTTCCTCACACCTATTCTCTGAATTTTGCATGTTCTCCTCATGCTTCAGGGGTTTAATCTGGGTATTACAGCTTCCTCCTTCAGTCTAAATACTGGTGTTTTGGTCTGAATGGCATCTCTAACTGTCCATAGTGTGTGAATGGGTGTGTGTGTGTGTGTGTGTGTGTGTGGGTGGGAGAGGTGTTCACTGGCTCATACCCTGAGTCTGAGTCCCCTGGGATGAGATTCTCGTTCCCTGTGACCCTGTGTGGTATAAATGATACAGAAAAGGTTAAATGACCCTTTCATGACGATGTGGTAACTTAGTGGTTAAACTGTTGGACTACTGATTGGAAAGTTGTGAGTTTGAATCCCAGAGCTGCCATGTGTCCACCTCTGGGCCCCTGAGCAATGTTCTTAAACCTCAGTTGTACAAGTGAAAATTTTTTTAAGTCCCTCTGGATTTTTACACTATGTTGCCAAAAGTATTGTAACACCCCTCCAAATCATTGAATTCAGGTGTTGTTTTTCAGGGGTTTGGGCTCGGCCCCTTAGTTCCAGTGAAAGGAACTCTTAATGCTTCACCTTCATACCAAGACATTTTGGACAATTTCATGCTTTGTGGGAACAGTTTGGGGATGACCCCTTCCTGTTCCAACATGACTGCACACCAGTGACCAAAGCAAGGTCCATGGATGAGTGAGTTTGGTGTGGAGGAACTTCACAGAGTCCTGACCTCAACCTGATAGAACACCTTTGGGATGAATTAGAGCAGAGACTGCGAGACAGACCTTCTCGTCCAACATCAGTGCCTGACCTCACAAATGCGCTTCTTCTAGAGAGGAATGGTCAAAAATTCCCATAAACACACTCCTAAACCTTGTGGAAAGCCTTCCCAGAAGAGTTGAAGCTGTTATAGCTGCAAAGGTCAGGACAACTCCATATTACATTCATGTGCATGTAAAGGCAGACGTCCCAGTTTTGACCTGGCTCGCAGTCTCCACTCTAATTCATCCCAGAGGTGTTCTATCAGGTTGAGGTCAGGACTCAGGGTGCAGGGTGTCCTAAAACTTTTGCCAGTGTGGTGTAGCAGAAATGTAAGATGTTTTACATAATGTATATTATGTTTTATGGAAAAACGTCTTGTAGCTGCAACTTAGTTTTCCGTCAGATTTGCATAATATAAGTGATAACTTATTCATGTTTTTCAGCTATTCCTCAACATAAAGTACGATGTGTAATAAATAGAAATTTGTCATCTGTATGAAAGGGAATAAAACACTCAGGACATGCTGATAATGGTAAATTGATCAACATCAGGTTCTTAATACTAACTCTGCTGTATCACACCACACTATCCATTGATTATTTTCCTACAACCTCATGTGTTTCAATCCGAACAAAGTTCCTAGCCCCGCCCCCCAGGTATCTCTGTTGGCACACATTTCTATGCAATGTACCAAAAAACTATTTGGAAGAATTTGGATTATCTAGAGATTTTGGCATGTGTGGGTGATGGAAAGAAGTGCATTTGGTGCCAAAATTCCATCAAAAAGTATAGTTACATACTTCAGTGTGTGTGTGTGTGTGTGTGTCCTGTAGATTTGCACTGATTTTTTTGTTTTGTTTTAAAGCTCTGTTTCTAGAAGATGCATGAAAGAACTGAGTGGATCTGATTCTCATTTAATGGCTCATTTCCTCATTTAATGCCTTCTTTAATTTAAAATTTTATAGGGAAAAAAATGTCTCACTGTTTAAACTCGTATAGACACCTTCACCAAGGTCGAACACTCAGAACGGAGATAAAAAAGTCCACACTCCGCTGTTAAAAAGTAGTCATGGAGGGAATAAGTTCATCGTTGACAGCTGTATGATGATGGATGGACTAGTACAGGTAAATAAAGTGGATAAATTACTGACCAAATCCAAATGATCAGATTATCATGTGCATGTAAAGAGTCAGAGCTCAAATCAGTGCAGAGCTTGACTGTCTGATGTAAATTCCATGTCATTTGTGTGTGTGTGTGTGTGTTTACTCACGCAGAAGGGATACACAGAATCGGATTATTGGACACATCTGCAGCCTAATGGAATTCAATAGCATCTGACTTTTAAAGGTTGCAGTTAACAAGAAAATCTGCTTTTTGCGCTTTGTGTGTATGTGTGTGTGTGTGTGTGTCCTGGGACGCCTCGGCTCAGCATGTTTCCGTGGAGGTTATTGACCTGTGTTTAAGCTGCCTCTGTATTGCTTTCCTAATAGCTGCAGTCAAGCGACTAATGAGTGCAGGGCCCCAATGTCATGATGCTGTTTTCTTTGTATTGATTAAACACACACACACACACACACGTACACAATCTGCTGACAAATGGCCTTTTCTGTCATTTTAACGTGACAGAATAAGGACACCTCAGCCGTATGCTAATGCGAATAGAAGCTAGCATGGCCGTGCTAACCCTTTCTAGCTGCCACTGATCATTAGCCATGTGGCTACGCTCAGAGCACTGAGGTTTATCTTACTCTGTGATCTCTCTGCCACTTCTGTATCATTTCTTTCATCCTGATATGGATATCTATGGACTGATACATCAGTCTGAGCATTCGTCCATGCCGTAGCTAGCTCCTGCGGATCAATAATGTGAATTCGTTCATTTAAAATTGCTCTGAAATCAAACAGTCCAATTACTTTAACATGAACAACACACCATGTCACAATAGGTATTGATTTATTTAAAGGTTACGGTTCATGTATTGGTCCATTAACAGCTACGATATGCTAATAAGCACTCTGTGTGGGAAGTTTATCCTCTCAGATGCTATAGATTGGTTTTCTGCGGCTGTTGGAATGAATGGTAGCATTAGCATGATGAAGAAAAAGAAAACAAATTAAATTTATGTATTTATTTACAGAAATTCTGTCTGTAGGTAGTAATGTACCAGTCTTTAAAGATATGTAGAACTCTAATATTTACTAAACTGAGCAAGAAACCACAGAAATGAAGCTCCCTGTGTACTTTCAGTGTCAGGTATTATATTTAAAAATATATTTGTTCTATTTAACACCGAAGATTTAACTCTTGCTAATAAGGTGACTATTTGTATCAGGTTGTGTTTCAGATGGAAAACTTTGTTGTATTGAATCATTTGAAGGAAGTCAAGAGTTCTTCGGCTTCCTGCAACAGCCCACTACACTGCCTTGACAAACTCAGGTGAGAAACTAAATAAACAAAAAGTCAAAGGGACCTAAGATGGGTTGAAATGACTCAAGGTTTTCACATTAACACTTGCAGCATTTAAGTTTTTTATTTGTAAAACATTTCAATTTAGAAATTTCTAAATTTTCTCTTGTCCAGCAGGGGGCAGTGTGTCTCCACAGAGGTTTATTATGAAGCGTGTGTCTTTAGACTGCAGCTGTGTGCACACAGCTGGAGCTGGACCTGCTGAGAAATGTACACAATAATGTCACTGCATTAGCTAACTAGAGGGGAGAATGGAAGAGAAAGTCAAACTCGCTCAAATCCTTACGCTTGTCCATTTTTCCTGCTTCTAACACATCAACTTTGAGGACAAAATGTTGCCTAATATATCCCACCCACTAACAGGTGCCATGATGAGGAGATCATCAGTCTTATTCACGTCACCTCTCACTGTTCATAATGTTATGGCTGATCGGTGTAATTGGACTGTATTTTCAGTCAGGTGTGGAGAGATGTTTACGGACTAAACAATCCCATCATGCACTACTGAACCGATAAGGGACAGGGATTATAGCAGGTAATTAATTAACAGAATCAAAATTGTAGCCACCGCTTCCTTATAAACAAATCATAAACAAAAGGATAGGAGCAAAGGAAAACTGGTTGTCCAAAATGGCTGCCTGTACACAACCAAACACAGCAAGTAAACAATGCAGACGATAAAGTTCTGGCAATGTCAAAACTCAGGCACTTTTAAGAAAAGGCAGCAGGAGGACGGCATATAATGAGGCAAAACTCACACGACAACAACAAAATGAAATTTGCTAATGGACAGAAAAACTGATAAATGATATAAACAGAATATAGTAATGGTTTTAATCTCAGTTCTCTCACTAGAGGAACTTACACCGATCAGCCATAACATTCTGAGCTCTGACAGGTGAAGTGAATAACACTGATTATCTCCTCATCATGGCACCTGCAGGATAGGATAGGATGCACTATGGGAAGAAGACGAGCCGGCGGAGGCAGTGTCATGTTCTGCTGGGAAACCTTGGGTCCTGCCATCCATGTGGATGTTACTTTGACACCTACCTAAGCATTGTTGCAGACCATGTACACCCTTTCATGGTAATGGTATTTCCTGATGTCTGTGGCCTCTTTCAGCAGGATAATACACCGTGCCACAAAGCAGAAATGGTTCAGGAATGATTTGATGACCACATCGAGTTTGACTTAATTCTCCAGATCTCGATCCAAATCCAACATCTGTGGGATGTGCTGGACAAACAAGTCCAATCTGTGGAGGCCCCACCTTGCAATTTAGACGACTTAAAGGATCTGCTGCTAGCCAGATACCACAGCACACCTTCAGGGATCTAGTGGAGCCCATGCCTCGACGGGTCAGGGCTGTCTTGGCAGAAAAAGGGGGACCAACATAATATTAGGCAGGTAGTCATAATGTTATGCCTGATCAGTGCAATTGACATGGAGAGCACATTATGTTATATGCAAAATTCAGGAATTATTTCAAGAACTCTTTGTGGCAATTAATCGAATATAAGACAAGAAATTTAGAGAAAGAATTTCTTTGACTAGAAGTGAAACTTGAAGGAACGTGAACGGCTTTTTTATGAAAGTATTTCTTAAGGGTTTTCTGGGGACACACACACCTGTTAGTTTAGCTCAGCTCAATGCTCTAGGGGCTTGTCCTGCTGTTGCCACACTCTTCTCCACTTCGGCATGGTTGACAGATTCAGACTGTGAGGCGGGACAACCTTTGACCCCACCCATCGTCCTAGAAGTGTCACTCTGATCGACTGAACAGGTCTCAGATTAGATCGTGTTCTCCAGAGTCTGCTCTGCACTGGAGTATTATGCTTTTCGAGTCAATGCCGCTGTATTGATTTATTAGTAGAATGAATGCTCCTCGTTTTAAGGTGGATTTTGATGATATTGCTTAGTTCCGTGCGACTTAGTCTTTTAAGCCGCAAAACAATAATCAATTAAATACCAGAAAGCTAGAGAATATTCGTAGTCTGAAATCACGCAATACTTCACTGTTTGTAAGACTGCAGTGTCTCAAATGTCTGACACACCTACTAGTCTCCAGAAGAAGCCATTTTAAATCCAAAACTGCACCCTTAACATCCCACTTGATTCATTAACCATTAAAAAATTCTAAGCCCTCTTTACGTAAACCATTTTTTACTGATTCCTTAGATAAAATTTCTCAAAGATTAGCTGGAAAGAAATAAACTGTTAGCTGGAAACATTTAATACCATTCAGGAGAAGATTCTATGCTTTTTCAAGTGGGGAATATACACTAAGTTGGCAAAAGTTTTGGGACGTCTGCCTTTACATGCACATGAATGTAATATGGAGTTCTCCCGCCATGTACAGCTATAACAGCTTCAACTCTTCTGAGAAGGCTTTCCACAAGGTTTAGGAATGTGTTTTTGACCATTCCACTAGAAGAGCATTTGTGAGGTCAGGCACTGATGTTGGACGAGAAGGTCTGGCTCGCAGTCTCCACTCTAATTCATCCCAAAGGTGTTCTATGGGGTTGAGGTCAGGACTCTGTGAAGTTCCTCCACACCAAACTCACTCATCCATGGACGATGCTTTGGTCACTGGTGTACAGTCATGTTGGAACAGGAAGGGGTCATCCCCAAACTGTTCCCACAAAAGCATGAAATTGTCCAAAATGTCTGAAGCTGAAGCATTAAGAGTTCCTTTCACTGGAACTAAGGGGCCGAGTCCAAACCCCTGAAAAACAGCACCTGAATTCAATGATTTGGAGGGGTGTCCCAATATTTTTGGCAAATATAGTGTATTTTATGTACGGTAAAATGTTTACATTCCCGTACATTCCATATCCGAAATAAGTTTCTCTTTTGTATGCACCACAACCGCAGGTAAAGTTTAAGGTCAGAACATCGCCTTATAGACTTTATTCCTCTATTATTTCCCCTGAAAAAGGCCAGAAATGAGAGTGAGAATGAGAGAACAGGGTGAGAGTGAGGAATGCAAAAGTAAAAACAGAAAGGGGTGAGAATGGGAGAAGTCTGGATATCTGAAATAGAGTCTTATTAATTTCTTCAGTAGGCGAGTTTGGGCTGCGTTTTATTATTTTTTTTTTCCCATGCTCCTGCCCTAGAAAGGCAGCCATGCTTAGACGAAGTCGTGCTGATGGAATACATTATTGCATTATGGGTAAATTCTCCTTGGGAAATTGGAATGGAAGGCGGCATACCCACACACACACACACACACACACACATGCACAAGCAGGTTGGCTTTTTTCAATAATGGTGCCAGCAGATGGGGAATGTAGACCATAACTCTCTGTAGTTGTTTGTCATTGCAGCCGTGTGGTTTGATGGAAGCGATTTATAACTGAAAATCAGATCCCTCAACACTCGTAAAAAAAGCCACTTGGTTTCACACACGGCTCCAGATTCCTACGTATTCGTGGCCCCATTTCTTCAATAGATAACCTATTTTTATTACCCTGTTTGTGTGAGCTGCACTGTTTAAGATGCTAATATCCAGATGGACTCAGTGATACGTTGCTATTCAGAGCTGTCACTGCTGCACCTGCTAACATTGTGCCATTTTTGAGACGATCTAGTTTCACTTTATGTAACCTTACGAGGAAAAAAAAATAAATAAATAATAATAACCCTTCCTGTGTCCTGATATAAGGACAGCTGTTCTGTTCTGTTCTGTTATCTCTGCTCTTCGTGTCTCATTGTCTGTATTTAACCATTATCTCATTACACTGCCAGGGACTTACTCTAATTATTATTTACATAATGTGTTTATACTCTAACAATCTGTTAACAGCAATGGGATTTTAAAAACAAAATTGAATGTAAAAATAGGAATGGAAAGAAATTTTAATATAGGAAATATACAGGTCACATGAAGAACTTGTGTGCATACACCGATCAGGCATAACATTATGACTAATATTGTGTTGGTCACCCTTTTTACTGCCAAAACAGCCCTGACCCATCCTGCACTGTGTATTCTGACCCCTTTCTATCCTTAACTTCTTCAGCAATTTGAGTAACAGTAGCTCGTCTGTTGGATCGGATCAATGAGCCTTGTCCACCCATGACCCTGTCTCTGGTTCACCACTGTTCCTTCCTTGGACCACTTTTGATAGATACTGACCACTGCAGACCGGGAACCACCCCACAAGAGCTGCAGTTTCGGAGATGCAGTGGCTTCGTCAAACTCGCTCAAATCCTTACGCTTGTCCATTTTTCCTGCTTCTAACACATCAACTTTGAGGACAAAATGTTGACTTGCTGCCTAATATATCACACCCACTAACAGGTGCCATGATGAGGAGATCATCAGTCTTATTCACTTCACCTGACAGTGTTCATAATGTTATGCCTGATCGGTGTTACACTGTCTTGATGACGATTAATACTATCAGGACAGTGTCATTTATTCAAGTGTCCGTCTTGTTCCCCAAGTATAGGCTCCGGAACATATTTCGAAAAGTAGGTTGCTTTACAAAAGTTCACAAGATAAATTACCACAACATTTTGCTATTTGTGGTGCTCCTGGGATCAACGAGAAGGCATTGATACTTTCTTTTGTGCCTGTACATGCTAGCATTTCATTACATTGATTTTGCTAGCATTTTTTCCTTTGTGTTATTCTTGGTTGTGTAAGCATTTTCTTTAGCCTAGCCTTTGAAGACGCGCTAATTATTCAGTTGATCACCATATCTGATTCACAGCTACAGATATAATAATATCTTAAAGCACGGAGTTGCGCTGTGTTAAAGTCCTTGTCATCTTCAGTGGAAGTCAGTATCAAACAAAGTGATTTTGTAGAACGACTACAAAGGTTTTACAAATTTAGCAGAGTCATTGTGTCTCTTCAGGCTTCCTGGTGATGGATTATCTGTAGCAGTTCCTCTGGGTCTGTGGAGAAATTTCCCCTCAGAGACTGAAGGAGGCTCGTACATATCCATCTCACTTACTGACCTTCAGCTGTTGATACTAATGACATGCTAATCACTCTCACGTGACCCCCTGATTCAGCAAAAAGAAAATCTATAAAATGACAGAGAACTGCTGTGGTATATGAGTAATAAAACACATCATGGTGTGCTCTTATAGGAAAATAATCAAGTTGTTTATTTTCCTTTAACAGCGAGGTTTTATTACTTTTCACCTCAGCAATTTATGTCTCATTAATATAGAGCATCTCTAGCTCAGGAAGTTGCTGTTTCAGTGCACTAAATGGATCTGTATTTGTTAGGGCTGGGCAATATGATGATATGATATAGATATCATGAAAAAGTATGTTGATTGGACCTTGTGATTGGAAACAGGAAGTCTTTATATCGTGATACTTGATATTATTGCCCACTGTACTGTTAGATCCAAACTTAAGTTCTTAAGTTAACTTTTATTGAACTGAGCACCAGTTTAGTAGCACTTGCAGTACCCAACACACACCCACACACACACACACACACACACACACGCAAGCACACGCACACACACAAGTAGAAAACAGAGAGAACGTTGATTAGTAATTTCAAATCTTGCAGGAGCCATCAAATCGGTTGTTCAATAAATCGGCTGCACTTTATGAGCCATTTTTTATTGTTATTGTTCGGCGCTGCTGCCTGATAAGCCACTGCGTGAATTTTAATTTTGCTCAAGTAATTAAAATGCACCGAAGGTGCTGTCTTAGAAGCCGGGGCATAAAACACCGTAGCTTATTTCTGCGAGTTAAAAACGTGATGTGAATCTGCTAATGGAGTTTGTGCCTCGACTGGAATTGCATTGTTTTCTATCAGAGAAATAAACACACTTTTATGTGTGTGTGTGTGTGTGAGTATGTGTACATGTATGGCTAATTAGCATAACTAAGGCATATTTAAAAACCCCAAGGATCCTGACTTCCCTGTTCACAGGATTATTTTTTTCTTAAAAATAGTGTCTGTTTTAACTAATAAACTATTAACTGGTTACTAGACCACTAGATAGGTTGCGAAAGACGTTGGTCTAGTAACCAGACTAACGTCTATCGCAACCTATCTAGTGGTAGGAACATTTGTCGTCAGCTTGCTATGTTAGCAATGCGGTTTATCCACATGTGAATGAACCTGAACAAGCTCTACACTTCATTCCACCAAGAAGCTAATGTTACCATGTCAGGAAACTAGCTACATAGGAATTTCATTAACGTTAAAATTTATAATCCTATAAAATGTAACTGTAATGAAATTTTTTGCAAGTTTGTGAACTTTATCCGAAACTAAATTCATTAGCACTGGTGTAAAATAATTTAATATGTTAGTAGCAATATTTTTGGAATACATTTTGCTATACAGTATTAGAACTAAAACATTTAGAAAAGAAAAGTTTACTGACACTAAACTCTGTTGCCCCATTGAGTAGAAACGACAACAACCGCCACATAAGGACCTTAAAGCTTATTTCCAGTCTTGTGTACTGTTACCCTGGGTTCACTAGAGTGAGCGACATGTCAATTGTGTCACTTATAGTTTGTCTCTGAAACCAGAGCTACTGTTGTCCCTCGTGGGCATGTATATAGTACATAATATTACCCGTCCATCAGTGCGAAAATTAGCTTTTGATTTGCACGTTATGTGCCAGGCTTCATTTTAGCTGTCAGCAGATTAGAAGGGCAAGCTAACTGAACAACACAAACATTCTCCACAGATACCAGTGATCTCCTCGTATACACATTTAATAAGAGGTTGTCATACAGGATAAGACTTAACCACAGATACACTGATCAGGCATAACATCCTGACCAGTGAGAGGTGCCGTGAATAAGACTGATGATCTCCTCATCATGGCGCCTGTTAGTGGGTGGGATATATTAGGCAGCAGGTGAACATTTTGTCCTCAAAGTTGATGTGTTAGAAGCAGGAAAAATGGACAAGCGTAAGGATTTGAGCGAGTTTGTGATGGCCCGGTCTGCAGTGGTCAGTATCTATCAAAAGTGGTCCAAGGAAGGAACAGTGATGAACCGGAGACAGGGTCATGGGTGGTCAAGGCTCATTGATGGACGTGGGGAGTGAAGGCTGGACCGTGTGATCCGATCCAACAGACAAGCTACTGTTGCTCAAATTGCTGAAGAAGTTAATGCTGGTTCTGATAGAAAGGGGTCAGAATACCCAGTGCAGGACGGGTCAGCAAAAGGGGGACCGACACAATATTAGGCAGTTATGCCTGTTCCATCTCCACATGAAACAGATGTGGTGATGAGTGAAGATGTGAAGATGTGGTGATAAGTCAAGGCTCATTGATGGACGCCGGGCACGAAGGCCGGCCCGTGTGATCCGATCCAACAGACAAGCTACTGTTGCTCAAATTGCTGAAGAAGTTAATGCTGGTTCTGATAGAAAGGGGATACACAGTGTATGACGGGTCAGCAAAAGGGGGACCGACACAATATTAGTTCATAATGTTATGCCTGGTCGTGTGTATATGTTTCACTTCCTGTTTTGTACATAGGAACTGATTGTTGGGAAATGTTGTACTGCACACACCATATGACTGGCACAAGGAATCAACAGAACCACTTGATTGGCTTTGTCTCTTAGACTTTAGCATCAGTGACTCCCACATGTAAAGCCTTTAATTTAATGTTTGTCACCACTTGCAAGATGCTGTCACTTACATTTCAAAGTCTTCTTCACTTGATAAATTAGGAAAGCATTTATTTCTTCTGCAGGCAGTTGAACACACAGCATAGGCACAAAATATTGAGCTCTAGCTAGGTTTTTGGAGCGAACCTGTGTACCTGATCAAAAAGAGAGAGAGAGAGAGAAAAGAATAACGTTAATCATTTAAAAAAGGCCACATCTGGGACCTTCCCTGCCGAGTTTGTAGCTCGGCAGCCGTGCCTCTACTCAACCCCAAAATTTAGTTTGGTGATTATCCTCTTCCTAAATCATCCTGGTTCACAGCGGAAGCAGTGTAATTAGTCAGGGCATGTTGAGTCACGTGGATCTTCTTTTCCCAACTGCTGCCACTTTAACCCACACTCCAAAAAAAGCCAATCTGAGGCAGAGGAAGAGATTTGAGGGTTTTTTTTTTCTATTCAGTGTGTGTGTGTGTGTGTGTGTGTGTGTGTAACATTGAGAGCTACCGTCATCAGGCTTAGCTGGCAGTACAAAGGCCACTGATTGCAGCTTGAATTTTAGCATCTTTCTCTCTCTTTGTCTGTGCCTGATTGCCTTTTCAGGCAATTCCTGCCCTCCTCCTCCTCCTCCTCCTCCTCATCTCTTTCACCTCTTTGGGCACGAGGCTGTACAGTGGGAAAAAAAAAAAGATATATTAGCACTCAAAAATATATATAGATATAGAGATTTATGAAATATTTTCCTTAAATTTTTAAGAATATCTCGAGCTTGGAATTGTCTTTTCCTGTTGACGAATAATTTTAAGCATTTTCAAGGGGGAAAAACAAAAATGCAAATTGTCGCTCGAGCCTGAAGTTAGTAACAGTGTCAAGAAAGAAATAGAAATATTATATCTGTTTGCAAGAGATTTTCACCTGATATTACTGAAGGCAACTATATAATATACATCGAAAGCTATGAAATATTTTATCCACAATGTGGAATTAATTATAGACACAATTTTTCTTTAAATAAAGACCCAGTAATATTTCTCATTGTTGGCTAATGTGTATTAACCTGCTACGTTCATCTCGTTACAGTAAGGGGAACACTCAGGGACATGCTTTTAATTTCCTGTCTTCTCGCATTTGTTTTAATTTCTTCTTTCTTTGTTCAGAGTTGTTCGTTCAACACTAAATAAAAGCGATTTCTGCACCCGCATCCGCTCCATGACGACGTGACACAGTATAGCAGCTAGGAAAAAAGTTGTTTCCTCACCAACCTCCCTTTTTCTCTCAACAGGAAGTCCTCTGTCTTAAAGACATGTCAGAAAATGTACTGAGTGTTACAAAGTGCTGATAATGGAGACTCACATTTGTGTAGAGATACTAAGAGTGTGTTTTTAATTAAGGATTTCATAATGTCAAATATTCCTTTCATATGTTTTCCACATTTAAGAAAAATAAAACTATTATTCACGGCTTTGCCCGTGTCCCTGCACTGCGGCTTTAAGTAGAAATACGTGACTCTACCGCAAGGCTTGTACAGTACGTTTGCTCCTTTCATGCTAATGATCTCTAGATCTTGTTGAGTTATGCAGTTCAGCTCAGAAGCGTCTGCCTTTTCATACTGACACGAACACATCACTGAGCCGGTTCAATTATGTCAACCGAATTGTATCGCATCGATCAGCGCAGAGGTTCGCGCCATGTTAATTCATCAAACTCGAGAGCAGGTTGTTTTCTCCATTATCCCTGAGCTCTTTAGCAGCTCGATTTTGATTCATGGGCTCAGAATGGGACGCGAGCGAGGACGTCCACCCACCTCCAGCAGCCTCGCACCATCGTTTGTTAAAGCAGAGAATCTCTGTTCTCCCATCGTTCGTCTCCTTTCTATGGTGAAAAGACGATTTATAGGCCTTTTCGCATTCTGGCTCAGGAGGAGAGTGTGAGACTTTTCAGTGGGGTTTTTTGTTCAAATTTTACCTCTGGGCTTAGAAAACAGGAGGGTCCACAAGGAATCGCTAATGTTTAAACCAACAGAGGGGGAGAAAAAGGAGAAGAGAGGAACAGAGAAGAATGAAACGTGGAGTATGGGAGGGGGGAAAAAATGGATTGGGGGAAAAGAGAGAGAAATGGAGAGGAACGAGAGAGAGAGAGAGCATGACAAAATGCACTACAAACATACCCCACAACATTGGGAGAACATTGCTGATGCAGTTAAAATCCAGCTATAAATAATATATTGCTATAGAAGTAAGGAAAAACACTTGGGGGCTAGAGGAAAATAATTAACAATGCAGTAGAATGATACAGCAGAAGTATTATTACCATTATTTATCCAATAACAGCTTGTTCCAAAGTGCTTTATTCCCCTTATACCACAGCGGTTACAGAACTGCCATATTTTATTGTTATTGGTAAACATTTTGCTTTTTCTTTTACACTTAATGTTATGCGACATATGCAACCCATTTATCGCTTTCTTGCGGATACAAGCACAACGTCTCTTTACCAAGACAAAACAAACAAAACCTCAAAGTGTAAACCTCTGTGTCCTAAACAGGAGACTCCTTTCATAAACTCTAAATAAACTCCTCACTGTCTCCTGAAATATCTCCTCATAGACAATTTCCCCATATCCATAATTACATCCATCTATATGGAGCATCTGCATCAAGTGATATGCCTCGCCTTTTGACCAATCTGGCTTTTCCGAAACATTCAGCACACACACACACATCTTCTTTTCCCCTCTGCAGTTCAATTAATTATTTATTATTTTTATTCACTAGTTGCGTTAGAGTAGTAATTCCCTAATAGGAAATGACAATCTGTTTTAATTGCATTTCTCGTCATATCTAGTCATGTTGTATTATGGGGTTACCTCCCAGGATATAAATATTTAAATTGGGTTTAAAAAGGTCTAGACCAAATCTGATTCCAAGGCTACTCTCCGTCGTCATTGTATCGCTCTGTCTCTAGAGGAAAAATATTAGATTCCATGTCAGATATAGGCTAGACAGGATAATAAAAAGAAAAGGTGATGCAGTTTCTTCTTAGATTAGGAAATAAAACTGTACCTGTATGCGTTTCACCCCGGTGACTTGGCCCACATAAAGATCTCAGAAATATATCGGCACAAAGCACATGACTATAGGACCACTATCAACCCTAAGCATTTCCATCAGGGTTAGGATGGTGTAGTGCAAATAATTTATTACGAAGCATTAATAATACTTCACATCAAGTGTTAAACTCCTGTGTAGAAAATATACACCAATAAAATCTGACGTACCATTAGTTGATCGTAAGTCATTAATAAGACAGCATCCTGCTTTGGTCTCTGCAAAATAAATACAGTGATTGGCACAGAGGCCACGCCTCCTTCACGGACCTGACCGACATTACCAAATAACTCACTTTAATATACGCTGTATGAATCGGTGTAATCATTTGATTAATAATACGACCGGTGCTATTGGAATAATCAAAATTCACCAAGATGCATTTCTCTGTATTGCAGGTAACAAAAGTGGATGAAGGCTGGCCGAGTGTCATCCATCACAAGGAAAGAGGTGAGCGATGGCTCCTCTGAATAAGAAAGCTTTAGAGAGAGAGAGAGAGAGAGAGAGAGAGAGATCAGATATTTTCATTAAGATTCTGCTTGTGTTCTCAGCTAAAATGCATAACACCTCCATTTGGATTCAGAGCGTGACAAGCACAGTTTAGACAAATGGTGTTCCTCAAAGCTCTGTGTGTCTGTGTGTGTGCGTGTATGTCTGTGTGTGTGTCTGTGTGTGTGAGTGTGTGTGTGTGTGTGTGTGTGTGTGCAAGAGAACAAGACCATCTGTTCCACTTTTAACTGTGTCTCACACTTCGTAAAAGTCTCTGTGTGGAATAAAAAAAAAGGTTTCAGGAGAAAAGATGCTACTGATCTGAGATCAGCCTTATATGAACAGAGGGGTAACAGAATCTGCATGCATTTTACCTACAGCTAACTGCACTATTATAGGTCATGATTGGTCAACGTTGAGCAAATTGACTTCAACTGTATTTTATATACTGGTTTATTTACAGTCTTTTCTCAACATTGGAAGAGGCAGATTATTGTGATTATCTGAATGGGAAACCCAGAATATCAACTAGTCTCTAAATAGTCATAACTTTCCTCACACAAATATTAACATGAACATTATGACCACCTGCCTAATATTGTGTTGGTCCCACTTTTGCTGCCGAAACAGCCCTGACCCGTCACGCACTGTGTATTCTGACCCCTTTCTATCAGAACCAGCATTAACTTCTTTGGCAATTTCAGCAACAGTAGCTCGTCTGTTGGATCGGATCACACGGGCCAGCCTTCACTCCCCACGTGCATCAGTGAGCCTTAGACGTCCATGACCCTGACACCGGTTCATCACTGTTCCTTCCTTGGACCACTTTTGATAGATACTGACCACTGCAGACCGGGAACACCCCACAAGAGCTGCAGTTTTGGAGATGCACTGATCCAGTGGTCTAGCCATCACAATTTGACCCTTCATCAAACTCCGTACGCTTGTCCATTTTTCCTGCATCTAACACATCAACTTTGAGGACAAAATGTTCACTTGCTGCCTAATATATCCCACCCACTAATAGGTGCCATGATGAGGAGATAATCAGTCTTATTCACTTCACCTCTCACTGCTCAGAACGTTATGGCTGATCCTTGATATTATAATATATATTTTGATATTCTTATATGTAATGGTCATAATGTGACAATGGGTGTTTACTGACCATCCACCTGCACATTATGCATTTGTACATAAAACAGGAATCCACCACATTCGAAAGAGTGGTTATTTGAGTTACCCGATCCTTCCTGTCAGCTTGGAACAGTATACCTCTTCTCTTCTGACCCTCTCTCATCGACAAAGCAGAACTAATGCTTACTGAAACTGTTCTACTCTGATGTTACATGTGACCATCCTGAACTGAATCACTATGATTAAATAATAAGAAGAATAGTAAAAAATAATAGTAATAATGTTTTGTTTTACAGAGCACCTTTCCACAGCTCAAAGACAATTTAGATTCTGAGCACATCGACCTAGTAGAGAACTTTAATAAATTACAATTAACAGACGATACAGGAAAGTGCCAAACAGAAACAAAAACAGATCAATACAGGCAGACGAGAACACGAACAAAGTCAGGGATGGAGACTGAGACAAACAAAAGAGAACTTATGCACTTTATGCCCCCATGGATACACAGGGTTACAGGTGTATGTACATTATAGATCAGCGGTCTGTAGAGTGACACTTGGCCACGGTACTGATGATCTTGTGAAAATATATGTTTCCGTGCGTATGAGTAGTCGCTTTAAATGCCATGTCAAATTCCAGTAATGTTATTTTACTCAGAATGATTCTCACCCACTGGAATGTGTCTAATGCTTCTTAAGCAATGGCTTACCCTGCAGTTCATCATAATCCTAATGGAAATGCGAACACCCGTAACGGCTCACTAATAACGACTTTTGTCAACCGCCGAGAACAAAGAGCTGAACGGCAATGAATTATAATGAGTTTTTTTCCCCCCTTTTATTTATTTATTTATTTTTTACATGCCAAACATATGAATATGCATGAGCATGCAAATACACACTTAGCTGTAATCAAAAGAAGCGACTATCAAGCTCTGCGTTTTTTGCGCCGACCGCCAGTGATTGTGGTTAACGAGCAATTTACATAAGCAACGACGTTAATGGCCTCGACGAGCAGATGCAACAGAAATGCAAATAGCACAGCTCTACATATAGAAAAGGCGGGGGGGGGGGAGTGCTGAACTCATAACACGGTACTGTGCGTTAGGAGATAAATGCAACACACAGAGATTTCCAACAGATCTCCGCCCTCGTTAGCCGCCGAACAGCTGTGAATGTTGTTGCACTGGACACAAGTCATTTGGCATATGATTGGCATTTTCAGTCCGGGTAAAACAGAGGGCAGTATTTACAGTCTCATGTCTTGGTATAGTGTCATATCACATAACAAGTCCACATAGTAAAGCCAGTTGAAAAATATCAGGCAAAATGGAGATTAGTTGTGTTTCATCATGTAATCACCTGACACTGGCGGATAGCGTAAGTCTACAGTCTGCACTAGAAAGAATTCAGCCACAGGATCTGTGCCATTGCCGATGCTGTGGTTTGGTTTCGCAAAACTAACGTGAGTGCCACAAACTAGACCTTACACTGACCAGGCATAACATTATGACCACCTACCTAATAGTGTGTGGGTCTCCCTGACCCATCATGCACTGTGTATTCTGACCCCTTTCTATCAGAACCAGCATTAACCTCTTCAGCAATTTAAGCAACAGTATCTTGTCTGTTGGATCGGACCACACTGTTCCTTCCTTGGACCACTTTTGATATATACTGACCACTGCAGACACCCCACAAGAGCTGCAGTTTTGGAGATGCTCTGATCCAGTGCATCACAATTTGGCCCTTCCTCAGACTCAAAGCTCAAATCCTTACGCTTGTCCATTTTTCCTGCTTCTAACACATCAACTTTGAGGGCAAAATGTTGACTTGCTGCCTAATATATCCCACCCACTAGTAGGTGCCATGATGAGGAGATCATCGGTCTTATTCACTTCACCTGTCAGTGGTCATAATGTTATGCCTGATAGGTGTTGTATTTTTGTCTTTGATATGAAAGAGAGGTGTACAACTGCCATATGATGTTTATAATATGGGTATGTCAGCCTTATGATGCAGGATAATGGAGGAGGTCAGGTGTTTCCCACCGTCATTCACAGTGTACAGGATAATGAAGCTCTGCTTAGCATGTAATGATATTTGGTGATTTGAATACTGTGTTAATTAAAGGTTGGTAAATGATGTGTCTCATCAAGGGCTATGATTCCTTTGAGATCCTGAACTTTCAAGAATGGGTTCCTGTTCTACATTCCCACTGCACCAGGACAGTACTGACAAATAACTGAGGGGACACAAACCCGACATCATTTTAGCAGACGCCAAAAACACAGCAACAAGGTAAGTACAGGGTTGCCAGATTGATCATGTTTATAGTCTAAAATAAAAAGTTGCATCAAGAACAAGCCCAAATTTTATCAACCCGCCTAATGCATTGTTTCCCGGTTAGACGTGACCAAAAGGAGCCCCATTGGGCGAAACCAGTCCAATCTGGCAACACTGGGTAAATAAAAAAAGACTGAGCACGATGTTAATATTTATGTAGCACATAGCGGTTTCGCGCTTTATGTCTATTTTTGCTGCAGGCAGTGTGTCAGTGAAAACATGTACAAAATGCACTCTCGTAGAAACAGAAGTGAAAATGTTCTGTGTTGCCATACCATGTCTGTTCAAAAAACACACAAATAGTATAATGAAAAACGTGAATCATTCTTAGAAGCTTTTTACGGTCTAAACACTCAGCCTGAATAGTTTCCTGTCACAAAACAAGTCCTCTTGAACAAGGGCTATGACGACCAGCCCTGGTTCCTGAATATGTGACTAAGATTCCTGCTTTGGGATCACTCCTGTTGGGAGCTCTCAACTACATTTTCCCATCATGCTTCGTGTGCTGATGGCACGGGATGAATCCATGCCATGATAAGAGGAGCTGATTGCAGTTTTTGCTATTTTTAGCATACAGCACCCACTTGTAATCAAAGACTCCTGGCAGTTCCTCGCGATGACGACAATCAACAGTACAGTACACTGATTTTTGCACTGGGTTCATCCAGTTCAGCTCAGGATCTACTCATTTGCGCGTGTGCATTTTCTACAATCCGTAGCAGGATATTGATTGTTCAGTTGCATCTGAGTGACATCCTTCTAGATCATCCTTTGTTTGTGTGTCTTCCTGTCTTTCCGCTAATCTGTCTTCATCTCACCCTTACACACTGCGTATCTCTCACCTTTATTTGTGCTTTTATGTTTTCTCTCCTGTGATAAATGCAGTATCCCCTTGAATGCTTAAGTTAATTCAGGAGCAGAAAAATTTTCAAATAAAACATTTTCCTAAGTTGCAGGAAACATCCTTCTCTGTCAGGCGAGACACGCTTCGGCCAAGTCTTTTATTTCCATTACAGTATGTGCTTCTGTGGGTATATTTTTTCTGTGGCTGTGAACGTTGTATAACTCCAGCACTAATTCAGTATGATGAATAACCCCATCTTAAAGCATTTTGGACTTTACTACAGGCCAGAATTCACCAGCACAATAACACACCAATATTTCTTCATCAAACCTCAACAAACATCAACATGAAACATCATTTCATTTTCAACACACTACAACTTTTTCCATCAAGCAGCGACACACTCCATCAAACACCAACACACACAACACCAACACACTCCATCAAACACCAACACACACAACACCAACACACTCCATCAAACACCAACACACACAACACCAACACACTCCATCAAACACCAACACACACAACACCAACACACTCCATCAAACACCAACACACACAACACCAACACACTCCATCAAACACCAACACACACAACACCAACACACTCCATCAAACACCAACACACACAACACCAACACACTCCATCAAACACCAACACACACAACACCAACACACTCCATCAAACACCAACACACACAACACCAACACACTCCATCAAACACCAACACACACAACACCAACACACTCCATCAAACACCAACACACACAACACCAACACACTCCATCAAACACCAACACACACAACACCAACACACTCCATCAAACACCAACACACACAACACCAACACACTCCATCAAACACCAACACACACCAACACACTCCATCAAACACCAACACACACCAACACACTCCATCAAACACCAACACACACAACACCAACACACTCCATCAACACCACCCACACACCCAACACACTCCATCAAACACCACCCACCACCACACACACCATCACACACCACCCACACCATCACACACCACACACACTCCATCAACACCAACACACACACCACCACCACTCCATCAAACTCCAACACACACCAACACACTCCATCAAACACCAACACACACAACACCAACACACTCCATCAAACACCAACACACACCAACACACTCCATCAAACACCAACACACACCAACACACTCCATCAAACACCAACACACACCAACACACTCCATCAAACACCAACACACACCAACACACACCAACACACACCAACACACTCCATCAAACACCAACACACACAACACCAACACACTCCATCAAACACCAACACACACCAACACACTCCATCAAACACCAACACACACCAACACACTCCACAACACCATCACACACAACACCACACTCCACACTCAACACACACCAACACACTCCAACACACACCAACACCAACACACTCCATCAACACCAACACACCATCAAACACCAACACACACAACACCAACACACTCCATCAAACACCAACACACACCAACACACTCCATCAAACACCAACACACACCAACACACTCCATCAAACACCAACACACACAACACCAACACACTCCATCAAACACCAACACACACCAACACACTCCATCAAACACCAACACACACAACACCAACACACTCCATCAAACACCAACACACACCAACACACTCCATCAAACACCAACACACACCAACACACTCCATCAAACACCAACACACACAACACCAACACACTCCATCAAACTCCAACACACACAACACCAACACACTCCATCAAACACCAACACACACCAACACACTCCATCAAACACCAACACACACAACACCAACACACTCCATCAAACACCAACACACACCAACACACTCCATCAAACTCCAACACACACAACACCAACACACTCCATCAAACACCAACACACACAACACCAACACACTCCATCAAACTCCAACACACACAACACCAACACACTCCATCAAACACCAACACACACAACACCAACACACTCCATCAAACACCAACACACTCCATCAAACACCAACACACACAACACCAACACACTCCATCAAACACCAACACACACCAACACACTCCATCAAACACCAACACACACAACACCAACACACTCCATCAAACACCAACACACACCAACACACTCCATCAAACTCCAACACACACAACACCAACACACTCCATCAAACTCCAACACACACAACACCAACACACTCCATCAAACTCCAACACACACAACACCAACACACTCCATCAAACACCAACACACACAACACCAACACACTCCATCAAACACCAACACACACAACACCAACACACTCCATCAAACAAACACCAACACACTCCATCAAACACCAACACACACAACACCAACACACTCCATCAAACACCAACACACACCAACACACTCCATCAAACACCAACACACACAACACCAACACACTCCATCAAACACCAACACACACAACACCAACACACTCCATCAAACTCCAACACACACAACACCAACACACTCCATCAAACACCAACACACACAACACCAACACACTCCATCAAACACCAACACACACCAACACACTCCATCAAACTCCAACACACACAACACCAACACACTCCATCAAACACCAACACACACAACACCAACACACTCCATCAAACACCAACACACACAACACCAACACACTCCATCAAACACCAACACACACCAACACACTCCATCAAACTCCAACACACACAACACCAACACTCTCCATCAAACACCAACACACTCCATCAAACACCAAC
>NC_080738.1:15144836-15167336 GCF_019097595.1 Hemibagrus wyckioides | reverse complement strand
CACTGTTGCCTCACAGCAAGAAGGGTCCTGGGTTTGAATCCCGGGTTCGAACAGGCGGGGGTGTTTCCCGTGCCTGCACGGGTTTACTCCGGTTTCCTCCCACTACCCAAAAACATGTTGATTGGTAATTCTAAATTGCCTGTGTCTGGACTGGTGACCTGTCCAGGGTGTACCCCTGCCTTTTGCCTGATGTGTGCTGGGATAGGCTCCAGCAGACCCCCGTGATGCTAATTAGGAATAAAGCGGGTATAGAAAATGGATGGATTTAGTTGGTCATCAGACACCAGGCTAGCTACAGCATTTCCCTTGATATTAATAATAGCATTAAACAGATCCAAATACAGTTCAACTTTTATTTTAATGTTTAAATACAGATAATTTATGGAGATTGCTCTCCGTCACAGTTTCCTGCTTTACTCTTTTTACCTTGCTGTTAACAAATACGGGTGATGTTAGAAGCGTAAAAATGTAATTACTGTCAAAATGTCACCGTAAACACAATGACTCATCGTCGGTGGCAACGAAACTGCCAATCAGAGCTGAGGTGTCGACTCTGGTGAGACGGATATTTTTGATGGTTGTGTGTTTAAAAACAGAACTCTCTGGCACATTGTGCTTTTTGGGTTGTTTTTTTTTTACCCACTACGGAAACAACACTGGCATTGGAGTGGCATTGATTAAAGCAGTAACGTTGTTTTGACATTTGTTTTGCTCTTGAGCGTTTGTACAGACACCTGTGTAAACATTTAAGGCATGTTTGTACACAGCTACAGAGTAGATTGTGATTATGTACACTCTGTAGATACACTGAGACGTTGGAATGCTTTTCGCGTCTTTGTCAAGAAGCTCTGCCCTTCTATGGAGTGGCCTGTGGAGTGGCCTGTGTATCCAAACACAGACAAGCACTGTCAGGCATAACATTATGACCACCTGCCTAATATTGTGTTTGCGGCAAAAAAAACAGCCCTGACTCGTCCGGCACTGTGTATCCTGACACCTTTCTATCAGAACTTCTTCAGCAATCTGAGCAACAGTAGCTCGTCTGTTGGATCGGATCACACGGTCCAGCCTTCGCTCCCCACGTGCTTGGCCGCCCATGACCCTGTCGCCGGTTCACCACTGTTCCTTCCTTGGACCACTTTTGATAGATACTGACCAATGCAGACCGGGAACACCCCACAAGAGCTGCGGTTTCGGAGATGCTCTGATCCAGTGTCTTCGTCAAACTCAAAGCCTTACGCTTGTCCATTTTTCCTGCTTCTAACACATCGACTTTGAGGACAAAATGTTCACTTGCTGCCTGATATATCCCACCCACTAACAGGATGAGGAGATCATCAGTCTTATTCACTTCACCTCTCACTGGTCATAATGTTATGCCTATCTTCCAGGTCATTTATAAAAGAAAGGAATCGACTATTTTAGTGGTTCTCATCCAAGCTCCTACAGTGGAACTGTGAAACGTCCCACATCAAGAAATATATGAGCGAATGTGCGAGACAGAATAAAACCACCCATATGCAGTTGTTATATAAATGATGGAGACTGACTCAAAATTGCTTTGGCATCTCACAATGCCTCGAGGCAGTGTCCAAAGCCCTCGGGATTATCCAGTGCCTACTGTCACATTTCAGGTTAGACTCCTTGACCATGGGAGAGCATGCCAGAAACTGAGGTACCGTTAAAATAAAATAAAATAAAATAAAATTTCTGTTATTTTTGTTTGCTTGTGATGTAACCGGCATACACACTGACTGTAATGTCATATGATAAAATGGCTGACAGGAAGCTGTTCCTTTCCATTATTTTTTATTTCAGAGTATTTTTTAAAAGACATGATGGATGATGTTTTACGAGGATTGAGAGAGTTTGCTCCATCATTGTTGCAGTAAACCGTTTTGAACAATGGTTTTATATGTTGATTTTATTTGTTGGGTTGAGGTGGTAAGCAACACATTTTGGGCACATGCACAGTTTTAATTTAACAATATCTGCTATGCTTATTATTTACAGTGCTGAGGCGAAATCTAGCAGGTCTGTGTGTGTGTGTGTGTGTGTGTGTATGTGTGTGTGTTGATGGTGACAGCCTGGCTTTTTACCTACACAGTCCTTCAGACATTTCTCTTATCTAACCTGTCTTCTAGATACAACTGAGGTGTGTGTGTGTTAAGATAACACCTCAGCACCACAGTGGCATTTCACTTCCAAAATTCTTCTCAGAACAGACATTCAAGTTATTATTGTGTGTGTGTGTGTGTGTGTACTGTAGGCAAACACATTTTATCTACTGACCTTTACCTTTTCATTAGCTAAGAGTTTTTGTGCCACTGTGTTTTGTGTAGTAAATAGTGAACCACAATTTCATAAATGGCCTTTCCTCACAATGCCTTTTTCCTGAGGAGAAAATACCACAGTGGAGCAGTAAAAACTCATAGCAGACATGAGTCTTGTGGACTTTTTCAAGCTTAAATATGACACTGGTTTAGTTTCAGAGTATGAGGAAATGAAATCCGATTCTTCCTCTGCATGTTTTCTTCAGTAGAAGGTAACTTTTTTGCTCACTGAAAGTCTGATTAAACCCCCTGTGCTGAGATCTACATATGCGACAGTCCCGGTTTGTGTATGTATAGGTGTAATGAGTCCTGGAAAAAGTCTTATGATGGGGAAAACTACAAGCTGATCTGCTTTCATATTTCATATGTTTCCCAATCGCAACATTCTAGTCTTTGAAAAACTAAAAAGAGAGAGAATTTCATGAAAAGAAATTAGATCTAAATATGGATTGTGTATGTGAGCGGTAAAGTGAGGGAAAGCAAAAAATTCCACCCATCAGGTGTCATAGAAATCATGAAGCCTGACACACAACAGCTCCAGTGTCCCATAATGCCTTGAGGCGCAACCCAGAGCCTTGGGGATATCTCCATTTCCGTCATATTTCAGTTTAGAGTGTTTCTAGTTTTCCAGATCAGCTCCGTGTATATTAATTGTCCTAGTAATAAACTGAAAGAATGGAACACTTCACTTTTTTTTCAGGGTTAGGATTAGATTGCTTTTTTATTATTTCTGTTATTTTATCCCGGTTGTTAACCTGATCTGTGATCACAGGGACCTTAATCTTACACTTTAAATCAAAAACAACTCGAAAACTCCTACTGTACATCACCCTCATCAGAAATATTTAAACCTTTTTATTTATAGTTATGTTTATGAACTTGAGCCTGTGTTTATGTGTGTGTGGTTTCTCTGCTGACCTTTACCATTTCATTAGTGAAGAGATTTTGTGCCATTGTATTTTTATGTAGTAAATAGTGAACCACAATCCCATACATGACCTTTTTCCCACAATGCCTTTACTGATGAGAAAATACCACGGTAAAAATGCAGTGTGGACTTTTCAAGCTCAAACATAGCTCTGCTTAAAATTCACAGCAGGCCTGGGAGATAAGGCAAAATGAAATCTTTCGACTCTTTCGATTTGCGATTTTTGAAGGCATGGCCTAGAAGTGCCATCGTATCTTTCATTCAGTGTGTAATTAATCACAATAGCTGTACAGGATCACAATGGGCCCCCATGGATCAGACTTGTTTATCCTGCACATCCCACAAATGCGTGATCAGATTGAGATCTGGGGCTTTCTCAAACCATGCTTGAACTTTTTTTGTGGCAGGGTGGATTTTCCTCCCGAAAGAGGCCATTGCTATTAGAGAATAGCATTGGCATGACTAAAAAGAGTGTACTTGGTCTGAAGCTATGTTTAGTTAGGTGGTACGTGTCAAAATAACATCCACATGAATGGCACGACTCCAGGATTCCCAGTAGAACATTGCCTAGTGCATCACACTGCCTCCTCATGGCTTGCCTTCTTCCCATAGTGCAACCTGGTCTTCCCCAGGTAAGCAAGGCATACAGCTGTAGGTAAAAGTAAACATGATTCATTAGACCAGACCACCTTCTTTCATTGCTTCATGGTCCAGTTCGCTAAGATCCTTAGGCTTGCCCAGTGAGTTTAAATATATTCGTATATTGATCTGGTCAGTTAAGTACCAGAGGGGGTTGTTAATCAATTTCAGCTGCTTTGGTGTTAATGAAATTAAGCAGGTGCACTAGATGAGACGACCCCCAAAACAGGAATGTTTTTCAGGTGGAGGTCATTTTTTTCACTACTCTTTGTTTTTGACTGTTTTTCACTAGTTTTGAATTTGGCTAGGGTCATTGTCACTACCTGTGAATACCTGGACCCTACAGAGGTTGCACAGGCAGTCCAACTCCTCCAGGATGGCACATCAATACATGCCATTGCCAGAAGGTTTGCTGTGTCTCCCAGCATAGTCTCAAGAGCATGGAGGAGATTCTAGGAGACAGGCAGTTACTCTAGACGAGCTGGACAGGGCCGTAGAATGTCCTTAACCCATCAGCAGGACCGGTGTCCGCTCCTTTGTGCAAGGAGGAACAGGATGAGCACTGCCAGAGCCCTACAAAATGACCTGGCCACTGGTGTGAATGTCTCTGACCAAACAATCAGAAACAGACTTTATGAGCTTGGCCTGAGGGCCCAACGTCCTCTAGTGGGCCCTGTGCTCACTGCCCGGCATCGTGGAGCTCGATTTGCATTTGCCATTGAACACCAGAATTAGCAGGTCCGCCACTGGCACCCTGTGCTTTTCACAGATGAGAGCAGGTTCACCCTGAGCACATGTGACAGATGTGAAAGGGTCCAGAGAAGCTGTGGAGATCATTATGCTGCCTGTAACATCGTTCAGCATGACTGGTATGGTGGTGGTCAGTGATGGTCTTTGGAATCATGTCCATGGAGGGATGCACAGACCTCTACAGGCTAGATAATGGCACCCTGACTGCGTTAGGTATCGGGATGAAATCCTTGGACCCATTGTCATACCCTGTGCTGGTGCAGTGGGTCCGGGGTTCCTCCTAGTGCACGACAATGCCCGGACTCATGTGGCGAGTATGCGGGCAGTTCCTGGTGAATGAAGGAATTGATACACCTCTGGGATATTATGTTCCGGTCCATTCGATGCAGCCAGGTTACACCTCAGACTGTCCAGTAGCTCAGTGATGCCCTGGTCCAGATCTGAGAGGAAATACCCCAGGACACCATCTCGTGTCGTCTTATTAGAACCATGCTCCACGTTGTCAGGAGAGAGGGAGAGAGTCAAGCGCAAAGAAAAGCATGTATATATATATATATATATATATATATATATATACATACACACGTTTTTCTTTGCTCTTGACTCTCTTGCTCTCTCTTTGAGGAGATTTTCATACAGGGGTGGTAAGGTCAGCTTATCTTCAAGCTAAATGCCAATGTAATTATCAGAGTCTGGAGACAGTCAGATGAGATGATGTCCTGCAGCACAACACCATATTTAATTAATAAATGTCACCCCCTCGGGGTGTGTGTGTGTGTGTAAGAGACAGACAGACAGAGAGAGAGAGAGAGAGAGAGAGAGACACTTATACAAGCTCTTACAAGCCAAATGAGCTTGAGAGCTGTAATCTAGGCATCAGAGCTGAAATATAATTATCTGTGAGGTAAGCATTCAATACTTCTGCTTCTGCAAACAATAAGAAATGAACGTCTTCGGTTCACAGCCCCAGGGTTAGATATTAGGCATGTGCTGAATTTAATTCCACAATAACTATTTATCAAAGTAATGTTTGGTATAATTATAACACTAGTACTACTGTTATAAATAATCATCATACAGCTTTAAGCAGCGATTACAGGGGTCCAAGCACCACTTTGTTAGCTCTTTGGTATTATCCGCAAATGATTCAGGATTCTCGACACATCACATCCTGTTCAGCACCTTTCGGCAGGAAAAGCCTGTGATGCTAACCAAATAGCAAATACTTACTAAATGCTGATTATGCCAAAAGAGTTTTCTTCCCTTGTTTCTATTTACTTTTTCTCATGCACCAAAACAACTGGAATAGAAACTTTATTATATTCTTGTTGTGCAAATATTCCGGTTTCACTGTGATGCTAATTACACTCCTGTGTGCCTGACCTTTTCCTCACATCCTGTGGCTCTGTGTTGAAATCGCATTTTGTTGCCTACAGTAAACAGAATTCGCAGTGATTGAATGTAGCTAGAGATGTGACTAAAAATATAACAATAAGTGATGTTTGGTGGAATAAAACATGCATGAATGCTATTGATTATTTTATTATGACTCTCCCAAATTTACCATGACATTTAAAGCACGACATTATTTTCTGTGTTTGTGTCTATGCGTGTGTGTGTGTGTGTGTGAGAGTGTGTGTGTGTGTGTGTGTGTGTGTGTGTGTGAGTGTGTGAGAGAGAGAGTCACACCCCAACACCACCCTGTCAGGATGCGATGTGTTGAGTGTGATGACTCAGCCTGGATATTTTTAGAACACTTGATAATTTAAAATCAGCAGCTCAACACATCTCTCTCTCTCTCTCTCTCTCTCTCTCTCTCTCTCTTTGCACCTGTCTCTCTCTTCATGTCTTTTTCTCTGTTTTAAGTCTCTCTCTCTCTCTCTCTCTCTCTCTCTTTGTACCTGTCTCTCTCTTCATGTCTTTTTCTCTGTTTTAAGTCTCTCTCTCTCTCTCTCTCTCTCTCTCTCTCTCTCTCTCTCTCTCTCTCTCTTTGTACATGTCTCTCTCTTCATGTCTTTTTCTCTGTTTTAAGTCTCTCTCTCTCTCTCTCTCTCTCTCTCTCTCTCTCTTTGTACCTGTCTTTCTCTTCATGTCTTTTTCTCTGTTTTAAGTCTCTCTCTCTCTCTCTCTCTCTCTCTCTCTCTCTCTCTCTTTGTACCTGTCTCTCTCTTCATGTCTTTTTCTCTGTTTTAAGTCTCTCTCTCTCTCTCTCTCTCTCTCTCTTTGTACCTGTCTTTCTCCTCAATGTCTTTTTCTCTGTTTTAAGTCTCTCTCTCTCTCTCTCTCCCTCTCTCTCTCTCTGTGCCCTAAATCCTCTTTTTTCTGCCTTTTTGGTGTCTGACTCAGTCTATCACTGTGGCTTTTTCACCATCGGTTTCTTTCTTTTTCTGTCTTTTTCTCTATGTCTGAGTTTCTCTCTGTCTGCTATCTGACTCACTGTCTCTCGGCCTTCTATTCTTTTGCCATCCTCCCTCTTACTCTTTCCTTATTTGTGGCTAAATCTCTCTCTCTCTCTCTCTCTCTCTCTCTGTGATGTCGATAACGCTATCAGGAATGACCTTTCCTCAGCCGTCCAGGTGCTCTGTGAGTGCTGCCCTTTATATTGTTATACAGTTCATTTCATTTAAATGGGGTTATAAAAGAAATGAGATTCGGGAGGAAGACAACACCCCAAACTTTCCTTCCTCAGAGCTTATATTGTACTTCCTTAGAACTTGTATTGTCCCGCGTGAAAAAGTTTTCACTTCACAGTCACTTCTACCAGTCGTCTTTTGTGGCTTTGCGTATGTAGGTTTTGTAGAATTCCCATCATCTGATTTTTTTTTACACTTCTCAAGATCTCTCTCTCTCTCTCTCTCTCATGCACACTCAGTAACAAGCCCACCATCAAAGGTTATTAATAGAAGATTTGCAAGTTAAATAGGCAGTATGAATTATTAAAAGTTTCCTCTGGCACAGCAGGCGAGTGTTACGTCTGCTCATGATAGTGTTAGTGTATTATTTTCATCATGTTTGGTGTGAGGAATAGCGAATATGCCCAGAAGCCACGATTTGGGTCGAGATGCAAAGTGCAACGTTCATGAACAAACAACAAACTTCGGCGTTAAAACATTGCATGCAATGTTAAACAGTCATTAACACTCAATTATTCATTAATGTACTTCATGTAAGCGGTATAATGAACACTGGCATTAATTATTATGCTGTTTGTAGTAGTAGTAAGATTCAAGGAAATAACACTGTCATTAGAGTATAGGGTCAGATTTATTGGCACCCTCATGAGAATGAGAAAACAATCAGCAACACTTGTAGATATTTCTCAAAGAATGGGAATGCTGCATAATGGAAATATTGCTTAATATCGGTCTGGAGATCTTGGTCTTCTCCGTCATGTAGAACATTTTATGCCCCTTTATTCTTGGACTTGGAGATTTTGAAAAAGGTTTCATTTGTCCTACAAATGTTTGTGTTGTTTTCAACATTCTACAGCCAAGTCTTACCCATGATAAAATATCATAATTAGTACCATAGCAGAATTCATCAGACCTCACAGGAACCATTGGACCAGTAAGTCTTCAGAGAACCACCACCATTGGGTTTTGTGCTCTTTTTGCCCTTTTTTTTTTTTTAAAACAGTGATAGCTAAAAGAGTAGAAAGCAAAGGATTGATGGTGATATTTTATGTGACCTCAATAGCAAATATCGTGCATTTTTTGAAATTTCATGATGCCTAATGTGAAGAGACTTTTTTTGGTTTTAAAAAGGCACATTGCCTGAATTTAGGTCAGTATGATGCAATAGAACATCAAACACCAAAGAAATAGGTACGAGACACACCGTACCTGGGTGGTGCCTAGTCCTACAATGTCTGGATGTGTGTGTGTGTGTGTGTGTGTGTGCACTTGAATGTCACCAGCACCAGTAATATACTTTAGAAAGGTAAAAAGTTACAGAAGACTGGAATTGAACAGGAGCAAGAGTTAAAACATGAATAGTAATTACTCAAGATGTAAACGTACTACGACTATTTTTATTTCTTTATCTCGTATCAATAATGAACCATCAAAATCAAGGCTGTAGTCATTATATTATATATTATATATTATATATATTTATTATATTGATCATAGCTCATATTAATTATCTGTAATATGTAGATGTTGACTGTGAAATAAGGCTGGAGTGAAGCATTCTTTTCCGTCTGCGTATAACTACTAGCCGTCAGTGGTTTATGTTAAACGAAACGTTGTTATTTTATTAATAAATCCCCTGTTTTTTCATCTGATCCCTGCATTTGGATCTGCATTCTGTACCTATGGAGGCACCCACTCCTGACAGGATCAGCACCTCAGTGCTTTTGCGTATATATATCTTTTCATATGTGCATTATTTGTACGCCCTTGCATGTGTCATCTTACACACACCCCTTTACTTTATACATTATACCCATGTCAGTATATACTGTATTTATTGTTTTGTTATGTACAGTCTTTGGATTTGCTGATCCCACTGCACCTTTTGCACGAGGGCATGTGACTAATAAATCTGTAAATATTTAAAACCTCATTGTAAATGGTCCCATGTTGTCCTCCCATAGTGACTCTGACACGTCTACCACTATGGGTTCTCAGTAACATTAAACTTGCATAGAGCTTCTCATTCAACTGTGTACCGTTGGCCAACGTTTGGCTATTTATTGGAACTTTACCTGTCCGAAATTCCTCCTGACACACTGAGGACACACTTAGCAAAGAAAATGGCTTCATCAAAGACATAAATGTTTTTTATTCATGTCAGAAATTCTATAATTATCTCAAGTCCCCATTATGGCTCCCCCTTGTGGTGAAACCTCTGTCCTTAGCTTGAGTTTGGTCCATGAGGTGTTTTAAACTGAATAAATTGGCCAGTAGACCAAGAACTGGCTAATATAGTCAAGGAATCTGGGGCAGAATGATGCAATAGACCATCAAAGACTAAGGACACACCTTAGAGACAGACCGAGTGTCTAGTCTGGCTGTGTGTATTCCACTGACTTTGTGTGTTTCATTGTGTCTATGTGAACATGCATGTATGCATCAGGCTTTAGGTTGAGGAAATGTGTGGTTTGTTGTGTGTGTGTGTGTGTGTGTGTGTGTGTGTGTACTTTCTAGAAAGTGCTATGCCTGGGATGTCAGGATCGTTTAGCTAGACCTGCCAGTGCTTTTATTCAAAGCTGAGGGGGCTTTATTTAATATTTTATGAAACGCATTACCTCAGTTTCAGTCTCTAGACACATGGCCATTTAACTGCTCTTTCTATTCAGGGATCTGGGCTTCTCTCTCTCTCTCTCTCTCTCTCTCTCTCTCTCTCTCTTTCTCTGAAACAGCTCTTCTTTGGATGCTTGAGAATTAATAAAGCTGTAAAAAGACTATTAATACGAACATAAATGAAAAAGATTTGCCCCAGTTTGATTCCCTAAATAAGTCAACAGTTGGGGGAAATGTGAAGTTTCAGTCTCACACACCCTGCTTTATAAATATATATATGTTTCCCCCCCCATAATCTGGGTTTTTCATTCTCACCGTCTCACTTGAAATCGAAAAAAGTAGCTATAATATGAACAGAATAAAACAATTCACCCTAAATCTATCAACAGCCAGCTGAGTGACTCAGTTTCTGTCTCTAGAGTCGAACTGCAAAAACCACACTTTCTGTTCAGGAATCTGGATTCTCTCTCTCTCTCTCTCTCTCTCTCTCTCTCTCACACACACACACACACACACTTTCTATCTCTATGTCTCACTCTGACTTTTCTCTACATTTCCTGCTTTATCCTTTTTTGTTTGTTAACAGATGTGACCCAGTTCTGCCATTTTAGTAGCACAAAGTTGTCGCTGTCAAAATGTCACTGTAAACTAACTCTCTCTCTCTCTCTCTCTCCCCCTGAAATATCCTTGTGAGGCACGACTGTCCTTACATACTCTTAAAATAATTTTGTTACATGATTTGTCAGCAAATGATTCATTTTCAACGATTCATTAAGGTGAAGGAATCTGTATCATTCAGGTCATTTTGTTCACTTATAAACTGATAAACTGATCAATTACAACTATATTCGTTTCCCTTTTTCTTGTTAATCGGGCCACCGGATTCGTCAATGAATCTTTGCATTCTTTTTCATTTATTTCCTAGAATCTGTCACTGAATGAGTCTCAAAAACAATGTAATAATATACAGTATTTGGCCCAAAGCGTGTGGAAAGCTTGTTGGACATTCCATTTCAAAACCATGGGCATTAATATAGGCTACTAATGTCCTATAACAGTTGAAGTTGTTAGAACAGCCTTCACTCTTCTGGGAAAGCTTTCTACAAGATTCTGGAGCCTGTGGACATTTGTGCCCATTCAGTCAAACGAAAATTAGTGAGGTCAGACACTGATGTTAGATGTTGAAGGTCCAGCGTGCAGTCAGTGTCCAGCTCTGTGCAGGCCAGTAGTTCCTACACATCAAACCGTGTTGCTTTGTGCACAGGAGTACACTGGAACAGGAGCTGTTGCCTCAAAGTTTCAAGCATTAAGTAAGGTGTTACCCAGAAACCATGAAAAACAGCCCCAAAACCATTATCCCTCCTCTACCAAACTTTACCGCGGTCATTCCTGTAGGTAGAGCTTTCCAGATGAATCTATATCTCCAGAGAACATCTGGAGTTTCCACTGAGTTTCCAGAGTCCAGTGGCTGCATCCTTTACACCACTCCAGCCAGTGCTTGGCATTGTACAAAGAGATCTTTGGCTTGTGTGCAGCTGTTCGGTCATGAAAACTCACTTCATGGAGCTCCTAGTGCAGAGTTCTTGTGCTCATGTCACTTCCAGAGGCAGTTTGGAACGCTCTGTGAGTTTGCTTGGTTCACTGCTGGGCCTAGATGCTTCCATTTAACAATACCAGTACTTACAGATGTCTAGGGCAGGAGGGATCTTATGATAGTAGCAGAAGTGTTTAAAGACACTGAGCTCTTCAGTATGACCAGTTCTCCTCCCAACGCTTGTCTATGGAGATTGCATGCCTCTGTGCTTGATTTTTGATGTACCAGCAATAACTGTAAACACCTCAGACACACTTCTTGGTTTCTTGCCATCAGATGAGAATCTTGAATTAGGTCTGTGATACAAATGTGGTATTTAGGTGAGACAGTCTGTCCACCTTTTGGCATGTTTTTGAGAGGTCGGAGGTTTGAAAAGTGTGAAAAGTGAGATCTGGGTCATGTTAGGTAAACTGAAATAAAAAACAAAACAAAACAAAGGAAAAGCCAGGAATGTTCTACATTCTTTCAGAAATGTTCAACATGCTTTGCCTTCTCTTCTCAGTAGCACAGGGCTTTCTAGTGACCCAAACCTATTACCGACATGTCAGCGATGAAATATGGGGAAACACTGACACAGGTCAGCTGGGAACACACACACACACACACTTGCACTCTCTTGTACAGCCTTCTCCCAAAGGCTTTTATATATATATATATATATATTCCAAATGTTCCAAAAATGAGCCTTTAGTCTTTTACCAAAAAGTTCTGATACACAACTACAAATGTGGTTTGGATATTTATAGCCAGAATATTTATGCCTTCTGGGAAAGTGCAATATTTTTCTTGACAGTTTCAACAGTCATGATAATTCTTGATAAGCAGTAAAGTGTACATAATATATAAAATCTTGTATACTGATAAATTCTAATGTTAATGTTCTACATTGTCGCATATTTACGCCATACACGATGGAATGCAACCCCTATTAAGCATCATTATGCATAATACATGTTTGTGTGTGCAAATGGCTCAGCGTGAGAAGATAATGTGTGAAGAATACATGAAAATACATACGTGTATATGAAAACAAATGTTTCCATCCATTCCTCCTGCCTGATGATGTACAGTGTGTATTGTGACTGAAAACATTGGCCATGTATCCATCTATGACCTTCAACGTAGGAGTGGGGGATTTGACTAACAATATTATATCAAGATTCTCAAAGGCATTTAACAACATATGCATTAGAGCAGTTGTGCTGCATTTAAAGTGATTGCATAATTTTACTTGTTTACATTTTCTTTCTAGGATTTTAGAATTTGTTTAATTATTTCTAGAGTTTTTAAGAATAGAACATATGGTGTGTGTGTGTGTGTACAGTACATAACATATACAGTGTATATATATATATATATACTGAGAGAGAGAGAGAGAGCTCTTTATTAGCAATAAAGACAAATTTAAAAATGCTCTTTATGTGTTATATTTGATGTTTTAAACAATCTGAGGCAATGGAGTTACAAATAAAGTAATATGATGCCACGCCTCTTTTACTGAGACTTATAGGAACAGAGGCCACGCCTCTTTTACTGTGACTTATAGGATCAGAGGCCACGCCTCTTTTACTGTGACTTATAGGATCAGAGGTCACGCCTCTTTTACTGAGACTTATAGGAACAGAGGCCACGCCTCTTTTACTGAGACTTATAGGAACAGAGGCCACGCCTCTTTTACTGAGACTTATAGGAACAGAGGCCACGCCTCTTTTACTGAGACTTATAGGAACAGAGGCCACACCTCCTTTACTGAGACTTATATATATATATATATATATATATATATATATATATATATATATATATATATATATATATATATATATAGATATATATATATATATATATATATATAGATATATATATATAGATATAGATATATATATATAGATATATATATATAGATATATATATATATAGATATATATATATATAGATATATATATATATATATATAGAGAGAGAGAGAGAGAGAGAGAGTGTCTCAAATATAGTTTACAAATTTAGGAATAGTTTGATGTAGAGACTCATTTGCATATTATTGAAGAGATCCAAAGCTTATCAGAAAAGAAAAAAATTTAAAAAAACAAAATTTTAAATCCATTCATAGCTTTAACGTTTAATGTTTATGGTATTTTGTTTTTGCACAAAACCTTATATTTGCTATTCAAGCATCATTGGACCTTTCCAGCAAAACCGTTTGACCAATCATATGTTTTGTTGTGCAATCCCTGCACCCAGACTCGTATCTGTCCATCCACAGCTGAAACTGTGCTGAAACAATCTCTGATACAGACATGATGATTTTGGTGATACTCTGTCGGAAATGTGAAAAGTTCGAACATCAGGTTTTTTATTATGCAGATTGTTTATTTTCATACAGCATGTGCTGATAAATTGTAGGTTTTACCCTAGAAAACAGGCAATAAAACCCGAGTGATTTACGAGTGCATTCTCTCTCTCTCTCTCTCTCTCTCTCTCTCTCTCTCTAGCTGATGTAAATGTGTTCTGCCGTCTGTACGTCCCCCTGCGCTTTCACCCGTTTATTTTGATTAGGCCTGTACGCAGCTGATAAAGTCTCTCTTGCTGTACGCAATATAAAGTTTGTTTGATGATAATTATGAACAGGGGAAAAGAAATCTGCTTGCCAATTTATAAATGCGTTTGAATTTTGGTTCCCTTCTGGCTTAATGTTTCTCCGTGGGCTAAAGAGGAGGAGGGAAAAAAAAGCGAGAGAAGGATCTAGGGCTGAAAGAGATGGAAAATTGAAGAGAATGTCAAGCACACACACACACACACACACACACTTTAGTGTTCAAATTTCAAATAAGCTGTCAAATTTCTTTGTAATTTTCTACAGCTGCCTCTCTACACTTTGAACCCCTGAACATTCACCTACTGATTGCTTTCTGTTCAGTTTTTCCTCTTTTATCTGTGAGACACTGAGTCTGGGTCGATTCAGCATGCAAAAATAAAACACGTGATTAGCACATTTCTACTGTTTATGTATGTATACGTACGTATAAAGCAGAAGTATCTTCAATAAAAAGGTATTCAGAGGTATCCGTTTTGTCCCTTCCAGTTTGCTTGGTTCACTTAGATATGGAAGTGATTGAAGAATTGGTGTGTGCTGTTATATGAAAATAATCAAAATGCAGATTTATAGTTTATTCATGAACCAAGTTAAGCAGGGTCCGCCCTATAGCTATACATAGTATAGCTCCTATAGACCTATATAGGATTATTCCTTATTCCTAAGAGATTCCCTCCTGATGCTACAATAAGGGCAGAGATGCACAAACCCAGTGGCAGGTGCAGTTTACTGTCAAGCTAAAACACCCCATTGGTTTCTTACACATTCACAGGTATATTTATGTTCAACATAAAACACGGTATACTCGCTTGTCAGAAGCACACGTGATTTAGAGCGGCCCTGACAAACCAGCTGAATTAAAACGGAGTGAGCAATTTGTTTTGTGTTTAGGACCTGTCCAAACTGCCCGTCTGCTGTGATTGGAGTGTGTGTGTGTGTATGTGTGTGTGTCATCCTGTTAACAGATGGCTTGTCTGCATTAGAAGTGTTTTATTTTCCCATGGATGCCAATAAACACTCCTCGCAGGTGGAATATTCCACAGTAATATGGAGTTCTTACAAAACAAAAACAACAACACATTGAAACTCGTAAATAATTTATGAAGCCACAATCAGCACCATTTACAAGCAAACTCTTAACATCAATAAGTAAGCATGAACCTCTGGTTTCTCTCCCATTCTCTCTCCTGCCCATCCTCTGTGACTGACTTTATAATATAAGGAATAAAACACTTAGAGGTGCGCTGTTATGGGAAATAATCAGCTATAACAGCGTGTTATGAGGCCTGACATGAAGTGTAGTTAAAGTTACCTACCTGAAGGTGAATATTTTTCCAGTCTTCCTTTTATACTTCCTTTTATATATAAGTACAAATGCTCTTTATGTGTTATATTTGATGTTTTAAACAATCTGAGGCAATGGAGTTATACAATAAAGTAGTTTTACTGAGACTTATAGGAACATAGGCCATGCCTCTTTTACTGAGATTGATCACACAGAAGCCACACCTCCTTTACTAAGACTTATAGGCACATAGGCCACGCCTCTTTTACTGAGACTTATAGGAACAGAGGCCACGCCTCTTTTACTGAGATTGAACGCACAGAAGCCACACCTCCTTTACTGAGACTTATAGGCATATAGGCCACGCCTCTTTTACTGAGATTGATTTACACAGAGGCCACACCTCCTTTACTGAGACTTATAAAGACATAGGTCACACCTCTTTTACTGAGACTCATAGGAACATAGGCTATGCCTGATTGCACAAAGGCCACACCTCCTTTACTGAGACTTATAGGAACATAGGCCACGCCTCTATTACTGAGATTGATCGCACAGAGGCCACACCTCTTTTACTGAGACTTATAGGAACATAGGCCATGCCTCTTTTACTGAGATTGATTGCACAGAGGCCACACCCCCTTTACTGAGACTGATAGGAACAGATGCCATGTCTGCTTCACTGTCCTGCAGTGACACTGATTTCTTATTCCTGCAGAGGCATTTTTACTCTTTTTATTCTAAATAATGTATGAAAATGGTGACTAAATTATGATGCAGCACTTCAGAGTCTCTTTACCCCAAAAAGACATCACACACAGACGTCGCCAGCCCTCCTAAAATTCTGCGATTCTCCATAAACTCTACACAAATTCATGATCGCCTCTGTCCCCTTTAAATTTCATATGAAAATGGCAGCAGACTTTGGCTCCTCCCCGTCTTTCAGCGCGTTCTTCAATCTGCAGGCCGTGGCGTCACAGAGCGAGGATCAGAGGACAAGTGTGTGTGTGTGATTGTGTGTGTGTGAGATCAGGAAGACTCGTATTTGGCTTATACAGTGGAATGCTGCAATAAGTTTACCATCTTACCCTGTTAGTCAAACCTTTATTTTATTTCATTTATTTATTTATTTTTATTTATTTTTTATTTTTTTTATTTTTTACTATTATACATTGGGGGCTGAGCCCCCCTTAAATGAAAATTCTAGAATCGCCCCTGGACGCCACGGCAATAGATACTAATAAAAAAGTAAAGAAGAAATTAGTCTCCAGTATATCACACCTCACATCTCCGGAGGATGCAGCATCCGAAATGAGACGCAGCGAATATACACTACTCACAAAAAGTTAAGGATATTCAGCTTTCGGGTGAAATTTCAGGATGCACCTAAAATGCACTATAACCTTTCCAGGTGAACTTAATTTGACCTTCTCTACACTTTTGAATGCACACGTCCAACTGTTCAGTGTTTCAGTACTTTTTGCATAACTTGCTATTCTCTAACAAGGTGCTTAATGGCAAAATTCACAACTGGTGTTTGATCCATGAATCGACCAATACATTTTCTGGTTCAAATGGAATTGGTATTTAAACAGTCCTCTTCATCATGCCGTTCATATATTGACATCATGAGACCAAGACCACACCTAACAATTGATCAACAGTGCCTCGACCTTGCGAGGCTTCAAACATGATGTTCTCAGAGGGAAGTGGCCACTGAGCTTAGCGTGTCACTGAGTGTCATCAGCAGGTTGCGACAGAGATACAGAGAGACTGGAAGAGTCACAGAAAGGCATAGAAGTGGACGTCCTTTGGCCATATCCCACGTTGATGACCGCTTCATTGTGAACAGTGCTCTGCGGAACCGGATGATAAATGCTACGCAACTCCAGGCACATTTAAGGGAGGTGAGAGGCACCCAAGAGTCACGTCAGACCATTCGAAACCGTTTACATCAGCGTGGTCTGCGTGCTAGACGACCTGACTACACCATCAGGCACAGGTGTCGGGCCAGGGACCATTTACGCTAGACGAGGGACCAGTGGTCCTCAGTGCTGTTCTGTTGAAAGTCGATTCACGCTGAGCAGAAATGATGGCCACCAACGATGTTGGAGATGTCAAGGAGAACGCTATGCATCAGCCACTGTTGTCACCAGACGAGCCTTTGTTGATGGTGGTGTTACAGTCTGGGCAGGTGTGTCTACTCAATACAGAACTGCCCTACATCTTGTGAATGGTACAGTGACAAGCCAATACTACCTGAATAACATCATTAATCCAGTCATTGTGCCCCTGCATGAACAACACAGGCCTAATTTCATCTTCATGGATGACAATGCTCCAGCTCATCGAAGTCGCATCATTATGGAACGGCTGCTGGAGGCTGGGGTACCTCAAATGGAGTGGCCTGCACTTTCTCCAGACCTGAATCCCATAGAAAACCTATGGGATGAGCTGAGTCGCCGTGTAGAGGCTCGTAACCCTGCACCCCAATGACCTGAGGGCCGCCCTTCGAGAAGAGTGGAATGCCTCAGCAGACAACAAGTCGACTCGTGAACAGCATGAGACGTCGTTGTCAAGCTGTAATGTCAAGGGCACATGACAAATTATTGAGACATTGACATTTTTTGTTGTGGTACAGTATACTCACCACTGTTGTTGGCTATTGTTTCAATAAATTGTTTGAGATGAGGAAATCACCACTGCCTGCTTCTACTTAAATGCCCTACTTTCATGATATAATATCACTGTAGTGTGAACTTTTTACATTTTCCATAAATTTCACCCAAAATCCAAATATCCTTAACTTTTTGTGAGTAGTGTAGAAACAATGTATATGGACGGGTTGCTGCTTCTGACTACTTCAATTATCCAATCAAAGGACGGGAAATTGCTGATGTAATCGTATGCCTGCTAGATGGCCCCAGTGACACCAACTCGAAATCTGATTGGTTAATGTAACAATTTCATCGCCACTTATTTTAGGCTCCAGGCGCCTGCACTATTAATTCTGAAGGCCTTACGGCAGATTTCTTTCACCCTGGCAACACATGATGTCATCCACTAGCTGAAATATGATTGGATAAATTCTCTTATAATAAATATACACTACTGGAAGCAGCGCAACCAAGAGAAAAGCTATGAAATGTAGAGAATAGACTATTGGGAATCATTTAATACACATTCATGGAAAAATATATTAAATATATTAAAATGCAAGCCAGTGATTCAGATCACTGCTGTTTAGGCCAGCAGAGAAGGACTTGCTGACCCTGATGGCCCACCACTGATATATACACACACACACACACACACACACACTCACTGAGATGAGGCACAGAAATTTAATGGTAGTATATAATTATTGAGACACTTATGAAATTTAATTTATAATTAAATGATATCAAAATGATAGATAATAAATTATTATCGTTTAAAGGTAGCATTTTAGCCAGTTACTAGAAACAAATTTCTTGTTTTGGGTTCTGGATGTTAAACAGTTCAGAAATTGGATTAAGATCTATGTACATAACTAAGTATACAGCAAAGCATTCTGTTTTTGAATATAAATATCAGATCTTAAATGTCTCTCTGTACCGTCTTTCCTGTGAAAACACTGACTCATCCTGGGGTATTTCTGTGTTTATTGTGTAAACTGTTTGTCTCAACAACACCATTCCTGCAAATGGCTTTATATCAGAGTTCTGTGTAGCACAGCGTGTAGAATCATTCCATTATTTCCCTTTTTACACTCACCTGCACACACCCGAACAGAGCAAATCATGTGCCTCTGTTGTATGTGATTATAGCACTAACCTTTACCTAAACGTGGGTCATGTTTGTTACAGCCGAAGCTGTACTGGCTTTAAGGTGTACATTTTTATATGCAGTAAAACCGTGCCATTATTTAAACGCCAGGGAAGGTGGCATGCTTTAATTTAGCAAAAACCTTATGTAATGCGTGATTACAAAATTGGAGTATGGGACATAATAATAATCTGGGTGGCTAGACGACTGGATCAGAAACTGCATCTCCAAAACTGCAGCTCTTGTGTCTGCAGTGGTCAGTATCTATGAAAAGTGGTCCACGGAAGGAACAGTGGTAAACCGGAGACAGGGTCATGGGGGACCAAGGCTCATTGATGGACATGGGGAGCGAAGGCTGGCCCGTGTGATCCGATCCAACAGACGAGCTACTGTTGCTCAGATTGCTGAAGATAGAAAGGGGTCAGAATACACAGTGCATCACAGTTTGGGACTGCATAGCCGCAGACCAGTCAGGGTGCCCATGTTGACCCCTGTCCACCACCAAAAGCGCCAACAATGGGCACATGAGCATCAGAACTGGACCACGGAGCAATGGTCTGATGAATCATGTTTCATGGATTGCCGGTTGTGTGTCGCTTACCTGGGGAACACATGCACTATGGGAAGAAGGCAAGAGGCACGCCTTCAGGGATCTAGTGGAGTCCATGCCTTGGGGGGAAAGGGCTGTTTTGGCAGCAAATGTTACACAATGTGGTCATAATGTTATGGCTGATCAGTGTAATTTATTTTCATGTAATTTTTAAAAACATGATTCATTTATTTTCAGATTTGATCTTTAAACACTTGATTTCTTTAAACATTGGCCTCTGTGTATTAGGTCCTGAACGAAGTGTGAAATCTAACACATGAACAATCCCTTTGCACGTCTTATCAACATATTGCACACGGTGTCACTTGTATTTACTTCAGATCAGTTTCAGAGCATGACGTGTCGAAATTCACATTCTTTTCACCCACATAATCACGTGAACCGTATGTGATTTTTCCATAAAGGGAAACTATTAAAACAATCCTTTAGCCCATGTCTAAGCCCAGTCTTTTGGTCTGTAATTTTAAGGCAGTTAATTATAAGAAGATTGAATAATCGCCCCCACACACATACACAGCCAGGCTTGACAGATAGATGTGTTAAAAAAGGTATGCTAATTTTCCAACAGAAAGCCATTTTCTTTCCCTTTCAGTGCCCAAATTATATCTCAAACTAAGGTATTCATTCCGGCACAAAGCCGTCCGTCCCACTGTATGAACGCAGATGTATCGCATCTTTCCGGAGAATAATTGAACTTTTGTTTTCATTATTCAGCAGTCAGTACTGATGGTGAGTCAAACTTTCTTTCTTTGTCTTTATGCGTTTCCAGAAACGTTTTTTTTTTTTTTTATCTTGCCGTTTACCTGTGAATAGAAAGCGCTGGGTTTCTACATTCATTCTTATCTCAAAATGTTACAGTCTGTCAGGACAAATCTCTCGCTTTAAATACTGTTTTGACGTCAAGGTAAAAACAGTACATCCAAACAGCATGACAATGTTTAAGATCCCAATTTCTATGTTAAACCGCTATGTTTCCTAAAATTATTAGATTATAAATTAAAAGGCATCTGTCTCTTCTTCTTCTTCTTCTTATTATTATTATGATATTATTAAGCTTTACATTATTATTATTATTTAGAACCAGATCTCTGTAAATCATTGTAAAACTGACCTGATGTGATAAATATGTTGCACACAAAAGACCATAAAATTCGACAGTTTTCTATTTTCATTGTCCCCTTCAGTGTGTCCTCCTTAAGAGACTTATTAATAAAGAGTATATAAGCAAAGGAGAGGCCTTACTTAAGGCAAGTTCATGGATAGAGGAACCGGCTTTGTCCTTCTGAAAAGAACATCTCAAGCACTATGCGAACCCTAAACCTGAAGGTCTCTCTATTCCTAACAATCAGCAACAGGAAGACATTAGCTGGGTGTGCTAAATGAGATATTGTGATATCCTGTACATTTCTGTGAAGTCAGTCACCCTGAGTCTAGACCCTAAATCATTAAATCTCATTCTTCGCTAAGCTATTTAATACATTATACTTTTTTTTCCATTATTCCATTTCAAATCGCTAATCCGCTCAGTGCATTGCCAACTACTTAGCGATTCATAATGTAGTGGCATTGCCTAGATGGATATTTTACTAAATCAGCCCCAGCCTCTTAAGGCAATTATTTAACATCTCATCTCCCCTGTGTAGAAGACAAAAGGCGGCTTTAGCATTTGTGCTTTTTCATTTAAAAAGTGCACAGTAATGGACGGGTGAAGAATACTTTCTTTTGCTGTCCTTTTCGAGATTCATATACATCGGTGATTATCTTTATGGTCGTCATTGATGTATGTGAATCCTGAAAGACCAGAATAAACCTGCGTGATGCAGGGAAGACGAGGAGATCTGAGACGTGTGATGTTTCCCTGCCATTATCAAGACTTTGATAATGATTTAATTGTCCAGTTATGAACAATAGATTTCCAGACAAGTAGACAAAAAATTTCTGCCACTTTTAAGTGAGTAGGGAAAAGTGCAGTGGCAGTAAAGAAAACTCTTTTACAAATCCGATGTTGATGGACTGGTGAAGGAGTGATAACTCATAGTGGTGTACTACAATCTAATATCACTGGATATATGAGCAGTGTCATAACGTGTAGAGGTGCCTGGTGCCTGGTGCCCAGCCTCTCTGCAAATCCTATATAATGTGTTTCAGCATATCAAAAGAACTTCCTGTATGGGTCACTCGTTACAGATCTAAATCTGCTCAATTTAAAGCAGCCTGCTAGGACGGAGAGCCCAAAGACCAAAATACCGTCACTGCCCAAATGCTTACTGACTGCAGTGTAAGTTTGCTAAGATCTAGAGTGCTGTCAGGCTGCCTCACAATGATCTGTCTCCTCACTTACTGCTGGGGAGCAGAGCCTGCCAGAAACAAGCACTCCTTGTCATGTAATAACAGTCCTCGAGTAGGAGGACAAGCCGCCACAAGGTGCGTTTTGAGGGTGAAGAGCTCTTTTCGGCAATATGAAAAATGTCACATCTGTGGGTTTCATGAGCTCCCACCGTTCTCTGAAAACACACGTCACCGCTGCATCCCGGCCCACTGTAGCAGAGAGCACTCTCTTAAAGACCATTAGCTTCTCTATTATCACCTCTGTCCTGCTACAGAGCGTCGGTTTGGCACTTATCAGAGGGTCGGCGGAAGGTGCTGGCGAATCGAGAACTGCCGAACGCCTCCACACACCGCACAGAAATAAAGCGATGGGAAGATACCAATTCC
>NC_080738.1:15132336-15134836 GCF_019097595.1 Hemibagrus wyckioides | reverse complement strand
CTCTCAGATGGCACAAATATGGGTACTGAGAGAATTGTTTCACTAGATGTTGTATCACTCTTGATGTACTCCTGAAATTCAGGCATGATACAGCATATTTTCTGCTAGAGTACATCTTGAATTGATATTTGTTTTGTTGGAACTCAAGTAGTTGTCAAAGAACCTGAAAGTGTAGCAGACAATTCAACTCCACAATCACCCCAGACACTCAAGCTGATCTGTGCTGTGAACACGTCTAACTGTGGTTCTGTGAAGCCAGTTTCAGTTTTGTGAGTTAGTTGTGAGTACTGTTATTACTACTGTTATTACACTATCTTTTTTCCTGCTGATGCAATCCATAGTACTGAAGCACATTGTGTACTGGTGCGACTCATGTAGCGACGCTGTCCATGGTGCTGAAAGGTCAGGATGAACAGTGCTGGGAAAAAACCCACTGAAACAAAAATGCCGAAGTTAAAGTTATTAGATATGAAAATTATAGTATAATGTTAAAGTATAATGCTGAAATAAAAGCCTTATAGTGCTGAAAAATATAGTGTCTTGGTATAATATTCTAGTGCTGAAATATACACCGATCAGACATAACATTATGACCACCTGCCTAATTCTGTTTGTCCCCCTTTTGCTGCCAAAACAGGCCTGACTGTCTATTCCAACCCCTTTCTATCAGAACCAGCAGTAACTTCTTCAGCAGTTTGATCAACAGTAGCTCGGCTGTTGGATCAGATCACGCGGGCCCAGCCTTCACTCCCCACGTACAGTACATCAGTGAGCCTTGGCCACCCATAAACCTGTCGCCGGTTCACCACTGTTCCTTCCTTGGACCACTTTTGATAGATACTGACCACTGCAGACTGGGAACACCCCACAAGAGCTGCAGTTTTGGAGATGCTCTGATCCAGTGGTCTAGCCATCACAATTTGGCCCTTCGTCAAACTCAAAGCTCAAATCCTTAGTCCATTTTTCCTGCTTCTAAAACATCAACTTTGAGGACAAAATGTTCACATGGTGCCTAATATATCCCACCCACTAACAGGTGCCATGATGAGGAGATTATCAGTCGTATTCACTTCACCTCTCACTACTCATAATGTTATGCAGCCATAACATCTTACTATTATCTTATTATACTGCTGAAACTGAGTATTGGATTGAAATGTCAGCCAGTGTTATGCAGAAACATAGGTTTGAGTAGTGCTGAAATTAAAGGTAGTTAGGTTAAAATAATGCTGGAAACGTTATTGTTAAAAAGTAGAGTTCTGAACTAAAATTATACAGCACTGAAATGAAAGTGTAAGTGTATTCCCTGGATGAAGTTGTTACTGAAGAAAAACAAATGCACTTTTTCTCTCCTTGACTACATAAGACGTGGTACGGTGACGTGGTACACCGTACTCAAAGCTCTTGACCTTTGACCTGTGTGTTTGGTGGAACATAACTGTGTCCACCTGGTTACTGGCTTAATGGTGTGTATGTGTGTGTGTGTGTGTGTGAGAGAGAGAGAGACAGACAGAGTGAGTGAAAATATGAATACGTAACTGAGCTTGTGTGTGTTGAGGTGTGTGTGTGTATATGTATGTGTTCATCTCCTCTTTGACAGGCTCTTGATTAGCGATGTGTTCCTTCCCCCACAGCACTGAAATAGCACCACCTCCTACACACACACACACACACACACACACACACACACACACGCTCTTCTTCACATTTCTTTATCAGCCAAATATGCTTGTCAGTCTCTCAGTGATATTGCAGCTGTGGTTTTGCCGCAAACAGTCAGAGGTCTCTCTCTTTCTCCCTCTCTCTCTCTCTCTCTCTCTCTCTCTCTCTCACTCACTCACTCACCACACACACACACACACACACACACTTTTCATAAACACACAGCACTTCCTTGAAGCTAGACAGTAGTAGTCACACTGGTGCAGTTCTTTGCAGGAATGCGTGTACTTAAACTTGAGATGGACGTTAAACAGCTTCTTTAAATGTCTCTTTATTTGTGTTGTGTGTTTATTTTGCATACACAAGAACTCATTCCTTCTGAACAGCACATGCTTATTGTCTCCGTGTAGTTTATTTGTAGCAGTAAGAGTGCCTTTTTTTCCAGAAGACCACACCAGATCCATCACTCTAACCACTGCACCCCATGGGTTAAGGTTATATATGCTGTATATGACATCCCCAATGAATGACATCAATAAACATTGTTCACTTGGCTGTTAATTAACTGTTAACTGTTAGTTAATTAACTAAGAGTGGATCAGTTCTATTTAAATATATGCTGAATATATTATAAAAGCATAACAGTGTTTGTTTCCAGGAACGGAAATCTATCCTGTACCTGCCGAGAAAATCACCAGACAATATTCTTTTATCAGTAAATTGTCTAGCATTATTATCTATTATCTAGTATCTAACATCTGGCTGTTTATTCTCTATTGAAAACCTTCCCCCCCCCCCCCCCCCCCCGTTTTCTGCTTCTTGTTTGCTTTCAAATCCA